>NC_134485.1:332935516-333085516 GCF_040206685.1 Ascaphus truei | reverse complement strand
GCGTGCGTCAGTCAGGGTGTGTGTGCGTGCGTCAGTCAGGGTGTGTGTGCGTGCGTCAGTCAGGGTGTGTGTGCGTGCGTCAGTCAGGGTGTGTGTGTGTGTGCACGTCAGTCACTCTGTGTGTGTGTGCGTCAGTAAGTGGGTTGTGTGTGTGCGTGGCAGTCAGTCAGTGCTAGTGTGTGCGCCAGTGAGTGTGTGTGCGTGCGTCAGTCAGGGTGTGTGTGCGTGCGCCATTCAGTGTGTGTCAGCCAGTCAGTGTGTGTGTGTGTGTGTGTGTGTACCTCCTTGCGCCAGCCAGTGCTCCCGGCCGTGGGGGGGGGGGGGGGTTGTGTGTGTGTGTGTGGGGGGGTTGTGTGTGTGTGTGGGGGGGTTGTGTGTGGGGGGGGGGTTGTGTGTGTGGGGGGGGGTTGTGTGTGTGGGGGGGTTGTGTGTGTGGGGGGCGGTTGTGTGGGGGGGGGTTGTGTGTGTGGGGTTGTGTGGAGGGGAGGGGAGGGGTTGTGGGGGGGATTAGGTTACCTCCTTGCGCCACCCAGTGCTCCCAGCTCGGCCGCGGTGGGGTGTGAGGGGGGGGTTACCTCCTTGCGCCAGCCGGTGCTCCCGGCCGCGGGGGGGGTTGTGTGTGGTGGGGGGGAGGTTACCTCCTTGCGCCCCCGGTGCTCCCTGCTCGGCCGCGGGGGGGGGTTGTGTGTGGTGGGGGGGAGGTTACCTCCTTGCGCCCCCGGTGCTCCCGGCTCGGCCCCGGGGGGGGGGGGGGTTGTGTGTGGTGGGGGGGGGGAGGTTACCTCCTTGCGCCCCTGGTGCTCCCGGCTCGGCCGCGGGGGGGGGGGGGGGTTAACTGCTTGCTGGCGCTCCCGGCGGTAAGACGGGGCCGCGATGAGAAGAGCTGAGTGGGCAGGCGGCGGCGTGTGAGGCGGCGGGAGTTTTGCTGGTGGCGGGAGTTTTGCTGGCTGCGTGTGAAAGGTGAGGTGGAGGAGGCTTGGCGCCGGGGAGGCTGAGGTTTGCGGTAAGGGGGGGCGGGGGGTTTGCGGTGTGGGGGGCGGGGGGTTTACGGTGAGGGGGGGCGGGGGGTTTGCGGTGAGGAGGGGCGGGGGGTTTGCGGTGAGGGGGGCACACACACACGACGGGAGTGAGAGGTGGTGGAGAGTGGGGCTGGCGCAGATCCGAGGAGAGTGAGTGAGTGTGTGTGTGTGTGAGTGTGTGAGTGTGTGTCTCTCCTTTGGCCCGTCACTCCGCCTCAGGCCAATGAGAGGTGTGCAGGGGTGGGCGGGCCAAGGGAGCAATCTCATTGGCCTGGCCCAAGGTCCAATGGGATTGCTGCTAGGGACACAGGGAGGGACACAGGGAGACACATACAGACATAGAAACATATGACTGTTTGAGAAATATATAGTATATATATATATATAGTTATATATATATATATATATATATATATATAATATTTATTTATTTGATGTCTCAGGGATAAAATCATCCGCTGGATGCCTTCTTTCTACATGCCTGTCAAGGGTTGGTCTTCGGCTGGAGAGGATTCCAGTGGCAGGAACAGCAGGGAGTGTGGTAGGGGTCACAATCAGAGGTCAGAGGCAGGCGGCAGATAGCGTAGTCGAGATGGAGCACAGGTGCAGAGGTGTCAGGTTTCAGGGTTTGGAATGTTCCTAGCAGAGCAGCAGCAATCCCGGTGGACAAGTATAGGCATTGCAGGCTAGAACAAGACATTGAGAGAGCGGCAGAAATCCCGGTGGCCAAGCATGGGTACAGCAGGCTTAGAACATGAAATTACTCCCCCCTCCCAAGAGCGTTCTCCGGACGATCCTTCCTAGGCTTGTCTAGATATCTCCAGTGGAAGGCTCTGACTAGTCGTGGAGCATGTACAAAATCCTTGGGTTCCCAGGACCTCTCCTCTGGACCATAGCCCACCTAGTGGACTTGGTACTGTAGTCTCCCTCGGTATAACCTGGAGTCCAAAATTCTCTCCACAATGAATTCCTGTTCGTTATCCACTAAGATAGGATCAGGGGGAGGAAGACTTCATCCAGGAAATGGATTCTCTCGGAATGGTTTCAGCAGAGAGATGTGAAAAACCGGGTGTTTTTTAATAGCCTCTCAAAGTTCTAGTCTAAAGGACACTGGATTTATCAATGCTGAAATGCGGAATGGCCCAATGTATTTTTGTCCCAATTTAATGGTTGGAACTTTCAATCGTAAATTTCTCATTGAAAGCCAGACTTTATCCCCAACGTGAAACTCTTGGGAGGATCTGCGTTGTTGGTCTGCTGCTCTTTCCGTGCTTGAGCCTCACAAAGTGTTTCTTTGAGGGTCTCCTGGACTTCTCGCAGATTCTCAAGTTTCTCTGTAACTGCTGGAATTGGACCCGAAGAAGGAAAACAAGGAATAAAGGTAGGAGGAACCCCAAAGTTTGAGAAGAATGGACTCTTTTGTGTCGAGGAATGATGTGAATTGTTGTACGAAAATTCAGCTACAGGTAGAAAGTCAATCCAGTCATTCTGGAGGCGGCAAACAAAACACTGAAAGTATTTTTCCAAAGTCTGGTTTGTCCTTTCGGTCTGGCCATTCGATTGTGGATGATAGCCAGACGATACATTTAACTGGATTACTAGAGAGGAACAGAAAGTTCTTGAAGTGAATTGCACCCCTCTATCAGATACAATTTCATCTGGAGCCCCGTGAAGCCGGAATACCTCTTTCAAGGTCAACTTAGCTGTTTGGTCTGCAGAAGGGAGATTCTGTGCAACAATGAAGTAAGCCATCTTTGTAAGTCAATCCACTACTACAAGAATGGTATTATATACCACTTGATCTGGGTAGGTCAACAATAAAATCCATTGATATGGTCCCCCAAGGACGAGTAGGAATTGGAAGAGGCTGTAGCAAACCCACAGGGGATGCTCGAGGAGTCTTGGTCCTAGCACAGGTCTCACAGGAGAAGATATAGTATTCCACATCTTGAGATATTTTAGGCCACCAAAAAGAGTGGGACAACAGTTCCTGTGTCTGCAGGACACCGGGGTAGCCGGCGGTTCAGGAGTCGTGCATTAATTGGAGCACTTCTAATCTTACCTCTTTTAGGGACAAACAGACAGTCCTTACAGTTCCACAGACCATCACTTAGAAATAGTTCAGCTTCTGGTGGAGGTTTATTAAGAAAAGGTTTATTTGAGTAGGCTCCCTTAATTCGTGTGAGGAGATCTGCAGAAAACGTAACTCCCAAAAAATTCTTTCAAGGTAGAATAGTTCCTTCTTGCGCTTTATACGAATACGGATTAGGTAATAACCGTTACTAGGCGTCAGCCTTCCCATTTTTGGAGACGGGCGGTATGATATGTGGAACTGAAATCTTGCAAAGAATAGCGCCCACCTGGCATGTCGCGCAGACAGTCTCTTTGCGGATCGAATGAATTCTAGGTTCCTGTGATCCGTAAAGACGGTAACTGGTTGATTGTCCCCCTCAAGTAAATGCCTCCACTCTGAGAATGCATCTTTTAATCGCCAAAAGTTCCTTGTTCCTGATGTCATAATTTCCTTCCGCTGTTGACATTTGGTATGATTAAAAAGCGCAAGGATGAAGGAGCATCTTGGGTCCAATTATTTGTGAAAGGATGGCACAAATGGCGGAGTCAGATGCGTCCACCTCCATGACAAATGGTAGTTCTGGATTTGGATGAATGAGGATCGGGGCAAATGTGAAAAGTGACTTAAACTGTCCAAATGCTGCATTCGCTTCAGGAGACCATTTGAAAGGGCGTTACTTCCTTGTGAGTCGGGTGATTGGGGCAATAATGCCAGAGACATTTTTAATAAAACGTCTATAGAAATTAGCAAAGCCCACGAATCTCTGAAAGTCCTTCTCATTTTGAGGAATTAGCCATTCCACTACTGCTTGAATCTTTCCTGAATCCATACTCAAACTCTCAGGGGAGATGATGTAACCGAGAAATTGCATGCTGGTTGTTTCACATTTGCATTTTTCTAATTTGATGCATAATTTATGCTTTCGGAGCTGCTCTAGGACGATCCGGACATGTTTCTGCTGATCCATGATGTTATCTGAGACGACTAGGATATCATCCAGGTATGCCACTATGAATTGGTCCAGTAACTCTCGGAGAACATCATTGATTAGATGCTGGAAAGTAGCATGAGTATTACAGAGTCCAAAGGGCATCACCAGGTATTAATAGTGCCCATAACGGGTTCGGAAGGCTGTCTTCCACTCGTCACCTGGTCGTATGCGGACCAAATTATACGCCCCATGGAGATCTAGTTTGGTAAAGATCTTGGCTGACCAAATTCATTTTAATAGTTCGGGAATCACAGGTAACGGATATCTGTTCTTCAGAGTGATCTTATTTAGTTCCTGATAATCAATGCAGGGACGTAGAGAACCGTCTTTCTTTCTCATAAAGAGGAGGGCAGCGCCTGCTGGGGAAGTGGAGGGCCGGATGAACCCCTTCGACAGGTTCTTCTGTAGGTATTCATTGAGGACCTTCAATTCTGGTTCTGAGAGGAAATAGATTCTTCCAAAAGGAATGCAGCACCCGGTAATAATCCAATGGGCAGTTGTAAGAACGATGTGGGGGAAGCGTATCCACGTTCTTCTTGTCACACACATCCAAAAACTCAGAGTATGGAGTTGGCAGTAGAATCTCTTGGGATGAGGAAATGTTATGTATTCCCACACACTCTGGTATAGGAGTTTTCGGTAGGCAGGCTAGCTGGCAGTGCTCCGAGGGAAACTTGAGTGTCTTGGTCTTCCAGTCGATTAGTGGGTTTTGGATCATGGGCTATGGAATTTCCAGAATCACCGGAAACAAAGGTGAAGGAATGAGGCTAAATCAAATCTTCTCCTGGTGTTTGGGCTCCATGATTAGTGTTACATTACTTGTCTCATGGGTAACAGGTCCAGAGCTTAAGGGAGAACCGTGAACAACTTCCATCCTTTCTGGCGATTCCTTGGCTATAAAGGGTACTTAATGGTTCTTGGCAAATTCTATGTCCATAAAATTCACTGCCGCCCCTGAGTCGACCATTACTGTGGCTGAAAAACGATGTGTTCCTTCCTCGATTATAGTAGGAACCAGGAGGTGTGGGCATAGAGAAGGAGGGTTATCTTTACTTTGAGAAGCAAGGAAAACAGTTTTTGAAATGGCGTGCAGCTGATTTCTCCCATGGCTCATGGAAAGAAGAACGCCTAGACTTGTTTGGGCAATCGGAGAGATAGTGCCATCGTTTCCGCAATACAAACAGAGGTCTTCTGTTCGGCGTCTATTCCTTTCCCCAGTTGAGATAGGTCTCCGTAATGTGTTTACTTGCATCGGCTCCTCCTCAGTCATCCTGGAATGTCATGGGGTGCTGACATCTCTAAACCCGGGTTGCTTGGCATGAACCCCTGTCTCTCTAACTGTCTTTCCGTAAGCCTGTGATCGATTTGGGTGCATAAGCGGAGAAATTCCTCAAATCTCTCTGGAGGCTCCACCCGGGTAAATTGATATTTAATTTGCTCAGAGAGACCCTGCGGAAAATGATATCTCTGCGCAGCCCCATTCCACTCAGTATCGGTAACCCATCTGTGGAATTCAGCGGCGTATTCAGCTGCCGAGTGTCTTCCTTGACGAAGATTGTTCAGCGTTGCCTCAGCGGGTGAACCATGGTTTGGGTCATCAAAAATCAGACTCATGGCTTCATTGAATCCCTCCAGATCCCTTAGTAGTGGGCTATCCTGTGCTAACATAAGGGAAACCCAAGCAAGGGCCTCATCCTTTAGCAGGTTATGATCAGTTCAACCTTGGCTTCATTGGTATTATAGATGGTGGGCTGAAGCTTAAATAGAAGTCTGCTCTTATTAAGGAAATCCCCGAATTATTGTTTTTTTCTCCCAAATTTTTTTCCGGAAGGGGTACACGGGGTGCAGTTTGCACAGGCACAGTGTTTTGAACCGACGCGGCGATTAAAGCTACACGTAATTCATGGTTTTCAGCATCTGCAGGGGTGGATCATTCGTCCGAGCGAAAGGCATGTTCCTCAGAGCAGGCGGTCCGTTCGTTTGAGCGTAGGGCATATTCTTCCAAGTGGACAACACGTTCTTCCCAGCGGGCACCATGTTCTTCCACGCGACAAAGACAATTGAAAACATGTCCTTGTTGTTCTTGGAAACCAACCATGGCATGTTGCAAGTCAATGAGCATCCGAACCTGGGTCAGGTCTGTTCCGGCGGAATCCATGGTAGGGCCTGTTTATTCTGTCAAAGTTTGGTCTTCAGCTGGAGTGTACAAGTATAGGTACTGCAGGCTACAACAAGACATTGAGATAGCGGCAGAAATCCCGGTGGCCAAACATGGGTACAGCAGGCTTAGAACATGACAATGTATTATATTGTATTGTATGTCTTTATTTATATAGCGCCATAAATATACATAGCGCTTCACAGTAGTAATACATGTTGTAATCATATAAATAACAAATAATATAAATAACAGGTCATGGGAATAAGTGCTTCAGACACACTGTAAGAGTAACATTAAAGAAGAGGAGTCCCTGCTCCGAGGAGCTTACAATCTAATTAGTAGGTATGGGAACATATAGAGACAGTAGGAGGGAATTCTAGTAAGTGCGTCTGCGGGGGGCCAAGCTTTATGTATCATGTGTCCAAGATTATCCTCATATGCTGGATTCATATGCTTCTTTAAGCAAATGTGTCTTAAGGTGGATCTTAAAGGTGGATAGAGAGGGTGCTAGTCGGGTATTGAAGGGAAGGGCATTCCAGAGGTGCGGGGCAATGTCCAGGAAATACTTGAAAATGAGAGGTAACTCTCAATGTATTACTGCCTAGTAAAACATTTTATAAATAAATAAATGTAATTTATATAGTTGTTGCATTTTTCTACATTAAGAGTGTTTGCCCAGAACGCTGATATTCCCTTTACAAGTTGGTCCTTTTTGGCAGGTTTGACAACTTTCCTCATGTTTCATCTCATGCCACACCAGTTCTATGGGGTTCAAATTGGGTGATCTGCAATGTCAGGGACAAAAAAGGTGATGTACTGTATCCATGCAGTAGAAATCAACAATAAACAGTTACAATGCAGCACTCACTCTGACGGAGTCTTCACAAAGTTAATTCCCTGTGCGTGAATATGGGCAGCCAAGGCACAATGTTTTGGGTCATTATCTTGGAAGAACCGATGACCAGATGGGAACTGAGCCTGAATATGGCTATGAAGTCTATAATCTCTTCTTGAAAATTTTTTTTATCCATGATTCCTGAACAGAAAAAGGGACATAATGTCATAAAGTACATTCTTACGGTACATTAAATTACCTTACCAAAAATGATAAACTGAGAATTACCATCAAATATTATTATGGACCCTGGTCCAAGTCTAGAGATAGCACCCCACACATGGACCTTGAGTGGGAGCTTGGGACGAGGCTTCAGGGATAGGCTTTTTTTTGTAAAAGACAAAAGTGGCAAATCTTTCTAGGGCAACTCATCTGAAAATATTACATTGTTAAAAGTTTCCCCGCTATCGATCTGTCAGGAATCGGCGTTCTCCGCGTTTCCCAGATAGAGTACTCTCTTTCTCTAGGGAGCTCCTGGACACACAACACAATCCTGCCTTACCGGTCTCCACGGCTCCCCGCCTCTGCCACCGTCGCGGGATCACTCCCCTCGGCGATTCCTCTACTCAGTGCCGGGTGCGCCCACGCCCTCCCACTCGCACACCTGCACCCTCCTCTGGCGTGGCCCACGCGCGTACACGTGTTATGGAGCGCGCTCATTCTGCACAATCTTCTCCCTGTCCCCCGGACCGCAGGCTCCGCCCCCACACGCCGCACAGGCATACTCAGGTTACCAACAAGACTCACCTGGCTTGTTATGGCTGCACCAATCTGCAGTGTCTCCCTGTAGCTCTTCCTGTCCCGCCTCCATTCCTAATTGGATCTCCCTGCTTTATCTAGCTCCTCTCTCCTCTCAGTCTTTGCTCGGCATAGTCTCTGTATGGAAGTACTTCTGGATTCTCTTAGTGTTTTCTCAGGTTCTGACACGGCTTGTACGACTACTCCCTCTGGCTCTCGATCCCGGCACTCCTTGGACAACGCTCTCTCTGGTAACCCCTTGAATACGGCTTGGACAACAACCTACCTCCGCTCTCCACTCCCTGACTTCGGCAAGGCATTCTTCACTCTATCTCTACAACCGGTACCGGCAAGTATTGTCTACATTACTACACCTGACCTGGCAACCCTTTATACCACACTCCGGACACGCTCCCTTTGCTGCGGGTGCGTGTATTACCACTTCCCCCTTCAGCTCAGGGGATGGGTCTGGTCTGCGGGCAGCACCGGCGTAACACGATCCAAGCTTGCACTTACTGTACTCTCTTCATCTTATTGGGCTCCCTTATCATTGAATACACTCTGCAATGACAAGATAGAATTGTACAGGTACTGTTAACTCGCACATATGCACACTGAACAACAGCACTTTTGCATTATACAATATTGCAGCAAAACACTTTACTTGACACGTCTGTACTTCCAGCCCAACTCACGTCTCATTCTCCTGATGCTGGACATTGTCAGGTTATGATCCTGCTGCAGAACTTCTTTAACTGCGGCAGCAAAACGTCCATCATTTGAATTGCTGATCTCATCCACTAGCCGCTTTGCCTCCCTACAATCGTACCAAATTTGAACGATTACAAGTGTGCATATGTATTTGTCACACGACTGAAGTTAAATATGACAATGGATAAATATTTTTTTTCTACATAAATGTCCCAAAAATTAGTATAAGAAAGGTGGGAGATGGGGTTGAGGGAGAAAGGAGGAAGAGGGGGATGAGGGAGAAAGTAGGAAGCGGGGGATGAGGGAGAAAAGAGGGAGAAGGAATAATGGAGAAAGGAGGGAACAGAAACAATAATATTCTCATTCAATAATATACAGTTAGACTGTCTATACAGTACAGTACTTACTTATTCTGTTCTGACCATGTGCATTCTCTTTATAACTTTAGTCTTTCCATGGGCAGACACATCGTGACGTCAAGGCCCGAGCTATTTAACCAGGCTTGGATATGGCTTTTTTGTTGTCCTTCATGTACAGTACATCTGCCGTGTACTCATGCTGATCTCCTTTGAAATTACTGTTCTGTTCTGGGCATTACTGCTTTTGAAAAGAAAGGAAATGAAGCACAGTTTATCATGTACCGTTAATGGTCAAACCCTCTTTTATTGAAGGCTTTGACATGTATCAGTACATATTTTCATATCCGTTCACACCCTCTTTTAACACCTGTACCATCGAATCGGGGATACAGTGCATAAATGGTGACCCAAATTCATGGCCTCCACAATGGCTGATCTGTATCTGAAACAACTGCTTTCTGTCCAGATACTGTATTGTGCTTAATCTTCTGCAATGGATCAGGCCCAATTCTACCCACGCTACAAGTGGCTAACTACTGCTGTCCCAGAGAATAGAAAGAGAAATGCAACAGCTGTCTCCGTGCCAAAGGCCAAGATGGTTAGAAAGCCTACGATTTATAAAAGTTCCCAAGGCAAAACATCCTGGACCGGGCTATTGCAGGAAGAAAATGGGAACCGTCATAAATAATTATATTAAATGGGTTCGATCGAATGTTCCCAACAAGACGACCCTCGGTCTACCCAAGCTGAAGATGAACAAGAAGTCCCCAGCCCCACCAATGCCCAGCCAGACGTCCCACTGACAACAGAAGCCGAATCAGACGTCCCGTGCCACACTGGTACACAACGAGATGGCCCTCTGACAACAGAAGCCAAACAAGCCTTCCCCTGTCACACTGATTCACAACCAGACGACCTTCTGACAACAGAAGCCGAATCAGACGTTCCCTGCCACACTGATACACAACGAGATGGCCCTCTGACAACAGAAGCCCAACAAGACTTCCCCTGCCACACTGATGCACAACCAGACGACCTTTTGACAACAGAAGCCGAACCAGACATCCCCTGCCGCATTGATGCACAACCAGACGGTCCACTCACAACAAAAGCCGAACCAGACGTCCCCTACCGCACTGATGCACAACCAGACGGCCCTCTGACAACAAAAGCCGAACCAGACGACACCTGCCGCACGGATGCACAACCAGATGGCCCTCTAATAACAGAAGCTGAACCAGATGTCCCCTGCTGCACTGATGCACAAGCAGACGGCCCTCTGACAACTGAAGCAGAACAAGACTTCCCCTGTCCCACCGAGGTCCCCCTCCGATAACCTAGCCTCTTAGAAAGAGAACCGGATTCAACCCTGACACCTTTTGTCAGCCCGAGCTCCGTATGTCGCATTCTGGAATCTTTAAGTGACTACGGAAGAATTTGCAACACAACAGGGAAAGAATGGAGGCCAAGTTGGATCAACTTTTGGAGAGAATGGAGGGGATGTGGAGGGGCATGGGCAACATTGACAATGACATAACAGGGCTCCATTATTTGGTTTATGTCCCTCCCCCTGTATTTCCGATACAGGAGCAGGAGGATGACCTGGAGGAACGTCATCCACCACATGCACACTCTACTTCACCGGAATTAGCCTGCAGGCCCCCCCTCAAGTAAACACACACCACCAGAGGAAAGCATCCTACCAGAAACTCTACCCTCACCCACTGATGGCATACCTCTTCCACCAACACCAACTGCATCCAGGGGTGTACAGGTGCAAATGCGAAGCCCCACAGACCACCTATCCTCGCACAGTGAATTAAGCACACCTGCTGCATGACCCACAGCACCCAGGAGAGTACAGCTTCAAATGCAACTCTATCCATGAACGATCCCAGACATGACGCTAACAGACCTCCCGCAGAGCATAAGGGAAAAATACTTTTCCAGAAGCGTGGAAAAGTGGCCATAATAGCCTGTCTCATTATGAAACACCATGTCAGTATGAGCTGTATCTTCAGTGGGTTATGGTGGTTAATTATGATGGCAATAGGGGCAAGAAAGAACTGGCTTCGATTTTGCGCAGAAATATTATGGACAAAATAAAACGTCATTTCATTATGACCCCGGTTCTTTTCTGAGCTGTGAAAGACAACATAAATGCCATTTTAAAGCATAAAAGGCATCTTCCTTGGAACACCCACGGCTATGGGGACGAACATTTGTTTAATTAATTTCAAAATAATAAACAAAAAATGTACTGGGAATGTTTTTCATCTAATAAAAAAAAAGTTTTGTTTTATAAAGTGTTCACTAGTTTCATTGTTTTAAGACGTTTACTCTTTAGCAGTAAATGTAATACACAGTAGTACTGTACATAAAGTATTAAGGTTTTCCTGTAACATACAGATGCAGTGGCCGTTACTCGAACATTTCTCTGAGCCGTTTTCGAAAAGTCTACTGTATTCCACGCGTGATTCACTCGTTATTCTCGGCAAATTCTAGCATTAAGGCGGGCAATCACACTAATTACACCTGTGTTTAGCGTTGTTGATTTCTTTGAATTACCTGGATTCTGATATGCTTGGCTGCAGTTATTCGCGTATCCGCCAGGTGGCAAAATGAATCTCCTTTGCACTATCCAGTGCACAGCACAGTTACTGTACTGTATGTGTCAATTTGCAGGTGTATAAAAACTAGATAAAAAGAGAGTTCACCACAGTGATCCATTGTAAAAGAACCTTGGTCGCTGAAGACGCTGAAGACGTTATCAAATTTAGGCGTTTTCATAATTTCAGTTCCTAAACACAATGTTGGGCACATTATTCTCAATTGCTATGCCTGCACAATTACTGAATAGACCGAACCTGTACAGTCAACATCATGCCAAGTCTTTATTCAAAACCGAACATCAGTTACGCATATCTAATATTTTCTGCAATTAATGCTGGAACAGATAAGAAGGTGACATTAGCAGAGATACAGTATAACATCATATCATTGAGAACTATGATTATTTCACATTTTCACCTAACCATCGTGGGTGGAAGCATTCGATAAGGCAAACTTTAACTTATGAGGATTGTTTTTTTTGCACTGCCCCTCCTGAGGGAGATACCAGGCGTTATTGGTCTGTGCTCCCAAGTTTTGCCGGTATGTTTGCTGATGGCAACTTCAAAAGGAGAAAGGTTGGGTTTAATCCATTTAAGATTCGTATTTCCCGGCCCTGTGATGTACCAATCCCGGCTTGCCAATACGATTGCAATTATGGGCCGATCGTCAATGACATCACTGAAAACCTAGTGAACCCGTTTGATTACAATCCTTGCTACTTGACCTTACCTTTCAACAATGATTGCTACCTGGCCCCGTTTGACTACCAGCTTCAGCAGTCAACTATATTGCAGACGACATTAGTGACCCCAGCTTCTACGCACAAAACACCCCGGCTTGCCAATACAATTGCAATAGCTAGCCGACTGTCACTGAAAACCTAGTGAACCCGCCTGATTACAATCATTGCTACCTGACCCCGCCTGATTACAATCATTGCTACCTGGCCCCGTCTGACTACCAGCAGTCATCTGTCAACTATAATGCAGATGACATGAGTGACCCCAGCTTCTACGCACAATACAACTATGTCATTGGCTCATCTCCACTTGGTTGGCAAAGTTTATAATGAAGGTATATATAATGTACTGTACTATACAGTGTTACACTATACAGTATTTGCTTTAATTACCAATGACAGTAGTGTAAAGTATGCTTGTAGACATGCACCATAAAGCGCAAGTTGACGCATGCGCAGTACCGGAAATAATAGAATAATTCCCCCCCCCCCCCAGAAAATAAACTTTGAAATGGAGCAGCGAAAGATAATAATGAAGTTCGATGGAACTCTAATTTTTCTTTTTAAAAACGTTGACTTTTTTACTTTTATACAGTCCGTCAGTAATACCAGCTTTATACTTTTAAAACTTTGCCACGCTAATTTTTTTGACAACGCACTACAGTAGGCACTGTAGTACTATACAGTATGTGATCGATTCAATTACTGCACATGTCATAGCCTGTACTAAAATTTCACAATGAGATATTTTTTGCTTTTACAGTATTCCACTTCCTGGTTAATGGAAAACACTACTGTATGTTACTGTTTTCTTTTACCAATGATCTTGCATTTTGCAGTGTACAGTAATTAGACTTTGCATGTGTAATTAAATCGGATAAGAAACCCCAAAAATAAATATTAATAACTAAATAAAGTCCTTCATTTTGATTCCTCAAGAATGACTTCACTGCCAATGTTAATTGCAAGTCAGAAAAAAACAAAAAAAGGTACATTATCTTTGAGCCTTTGATTCCTGTCTGAGAAATGTCTTTGCCGTTTTCACACGCATGCACAGGTGTGATAAGTCCTGCATTGTTATTTCTCAAGAATGACCACTGCTAATGTTAATTGCAGGTCAGAAAAAAAGAGAAAAAACAGGCATATCTTTTTATTTTTTTTATTTCTCGACAAGGGCTTAATAAATGAGTGATTTTAAGTAATGCATTTTTTAAATATTTTATCAATTTTTACATTAATAGAATTACTTCCTTTTTATTTCTTTAGGAGGTGGCATAAACTTTTTTTAAAGGAGGGGGCATACTATTAAAAACCTTCAAATTTGAGTAGGCTAGGTCTTCTTTTCATACTGTTTATGAAAATATCACACACACCGAAACATGTTCTCAAGGGAGTTTTAACTTTTATTACATTTTAAAATAGTTCAAATGATTTTCATTCTACTGTAATCCTGATGCGTGCTCATCACAGCTTTAGCCATTGATGGCTTAACTTCATGGCACATTTCCCCACCCCCTAACCCTCCCAAAGCCAAGGAAAAAGGCATTCTAGAATACAATACTTGATTTCCATACCTCCCCCGGCCATGGGGTTTAGCTGAGTCACATCACTCATCATTGAGAGAGGGGGGATTAGGACAAACTATTGATTGTTATTATGCACACAGTACAATAAACTTGGACTTTTCCCCCCTACCTGTAGTGCTTCATCGCCTGTGGGAAAAAAAATGTCCAACGCAAGAGCAGGAGGATGACCTGGTGGAACCTTATTCTCCCATGAAGGAACCGCATAACCCCCTGTGCACCCTCTAAATCCCTTGATTGGCCTTCATGCTTCCAGGATACACAAATATCCTTCTGTTGGAGGCGATGACAACCACGGTAAGGCCACGATGGGAGGAAAGCATTCTCCCAGACCATCTACCCCCACCCGCTGCCAGAAACACACCCGCTCCTGTTCTGTTTAGGATAGGCATCTGAAGGATGGTACCTGCAATTTTCGGTCCCAGTGAGGACATGGGAGTTTCCACTAGAGGGAGTGTATCCAGGACTGGTTCATGGCTATCAGTCTGCCCTCACTTGCAGTAAATCCTGGTAAGAGCAGGCCTGCCAGTACTTATCATGGGGTTTCCCACTCCCTGCAGTGCCCTTGAGTGACAGGGGGGAGGTGTCACCAGGCCTGGGTTCACCCAATCCTGCGTCAGACCTGATGCCCTCCTCCTGGCTGTACTTAAGGGGATTGCTGCCCAAAATTAGTCAGTGCCTCTCCCCACTTGAGAGAGGTAGGTCACAAACAGGTTGCCTAAATACTGGCCTTCCCTCCCCTTTGGGGAGAGTGAGTGTGCACCTTTCCCCTGATCCCGATAGAGGATCAGGAAAGAGCAAGGACTGCTGCAGGGGCCCTTGATCCATAGTGCAAGTCCAGGGACCAATCTACAGCTGGAAACAACCCCAGAGACTGCATAGGGCAGAGGCCTGCTGTGACTGCATGAGCTGAACAGAATAAACTGTTCCAGTTATTATACCTCCTGCCTGGTGTGTGATCTTTCTGGGAAAGGAGAGGGGATTGTGTTCTACCGTAGGAGATCACCCCCATACATCCGGAGCCTATACATATACATTCTCTTTTT
This sequence comes from Ascaphus truei, assembly GCF_040206685.1. Taxonomy (NCBI): domain Eukaryota; kingdom Metazoa; phylum Chordata; class Amphibia; order Anura; family Ascaphidae; genus Ascaphus; species Ascaphus truei. The sequence continues at coordinate 333,070,587 of NC_134485.1, read as the reverse complement.
TCTCTGAAAACGTTCAATAATCATAATGATTGGAATTGAGAAAAGAAAGGACTATAATCTCCCTGGTATAAAAAAAAGCCAGAGTGCTGAAACACCACAGACAATAAGGGCACGGGCTCCTGGAGTCTATGTGACACGCTGCCGTGGGAGGCAAAGACTTCATGAGATGCAGAATGTTCCTGTCATGTCACTTTCGATGGGAGATCAGGCTCCAGGAAATACAGGCTCATTTTAACCTGTCACAAACTGTAGTGGGAGAGACAGGCACCATAGGATACCTGCTTCTTCTGTGTGTGACACAGTGTAGCAGCTGGGACAGAATCTATGGGACAAGGGTACATTCATTCTGCTTTTGTGACCCCTATTCAATATGGTGTGTAACATCTTCTCTGTGTCACGGAAGCCTTCAGCTCCATTCAGCGAAATAGGACAGCAAGCGTTTCTGACGAGAAGAAGATAGTTACACAACATATTGAGGAGGGGTCAGTGTCACTGTTTGACCCTGCAGTGGAAGCCATGATGGGTCATTGACTCCGTCTGTCTCTTTCACTACGGTATCTCAAATTAGCCTGGGAGAGAAAGTATTGATTGGACATAATCTTATTACGACTATCTCTGTGCTAGTAAGACACCCTGTTGCAGGACACTCAATGGATCACACTCTTCTTCGAACTCTATGTCAGTGTCACCCTGGAATGGGGTTAGATATTCAATATGAAACAAAATCTATGGAGAGGAGTCTGAGGACTCCCAGAATCCTGCCACACCTTATTCCTTGCCCAGGGCACTGTATTAGGTGCCAGACAGCACGCTTTAACCTTGTTATTTTCATTTTGTAAATGTTTACATTTTTTTTTTTTACACGCTGTGGGTGTTCTATACATTTTTATTTTTTAAAGGGGAAGGAGAATCAAAACCATGGTTTGAAACTTCTGGATATGTAAAAAAAAGAAAGAACTCTTTTCATAAACGTTTTTTGGTGGTATGTACCTTATACCTAACTGCAGAATAGGGCTTTGGTATGTTTATAGTTAAAACACCAGTTACAATTTGTTTTTAATCAAACATACTGTATAAAAAGAATATACAGGCATACCCCGCATTAACGTACGCAATGGGTCCAGAGCATGTATGTAAAGCGAAAATGTACTTAAAGTGAAGCACTACCTTTTTCCACTTATCGATGCATGTACTGTACTGCAATCCTCATATATGTGCATAACTGATGTATATAACGCATTTATAACAGGCTCTATAGTCTCCCTGCTTGCGCACAGCTTCGGTACAGGAAGGGAGCCGGTATTGCTGTTCAGGATGTGCGGAAAGGCGCATGCGCGAGCTGCCGTTTGCCTATTGGGTGAGGGGAATCGGCGCGTCACTACTACGGCGGTCTATAGGGCAAAATAAGTGTACGTACTCGCGAAGCGAGCGTATGGACACAGGGGTATGGTGCTACTGAAAATATGTCCTTACTCGCGAGTGTACTTAAAGTGAGTGTCCTTAAACTGGGGTATGCCTGTACTGTAGATAGATAGGTACCAGAGTAGGCAGGCCAAGCAATGCCACCCCCAAGCCAACAATAAAAGGGACTCAGCACATTGACATTAAACAAGCATTTGAATTATGGTATCCAAACACACAGCCTCATCTTGAATAGAATCATACTTACCAGGGGTACAAGCACATTCTCACTGTAACTGGTTCGTACTGTGTACCAGAGTTTCACACTGACATAGATCAGGCACGTACTTTTTATTGCAGAAAACGGTGCTTTGGTGGAACACAGCCATCTTCCTCATGATGTATAAACATATGGGGGCCTATGCAGTAAAGGTTCGTAAAAAAAAATAAATTATCGACCGGGCAATTTAAATCGTCGTTTTTGTGAGTGTTGCTATGACGGTATTCAGAAAGCGTCGATTACCTGTGATAGCAAAATTCACAAAACGGGCGAGTTGCCTATCGCCTCAGAAAAGGCCTAAGGCTGCGCTTATAGTGCCGGCGATGTCGCTCCAAAACCAAGCAATTGACTACGTCGCGAGCGTTTATAGGAATCACGACGGGCAACGTCGCGACCAAAAACTTGGAAGACGGGTAAATTTGATTTTTTAGAGACTGTCGCCACATGTGACTGTCTCTGAACCAATCAATCAATGACCCTGTTGCTAGCGACGTCGCTGATAGTTAAATTATAACTTTTGCTAGTGGCGACGGCGACGGGTGATGTCATCAGTCACGTCGACGTCGCCGGCACTATAAGCGCGGCCTTACCCAGCGATTCCTTTCTGCTGCAGAGAGAGCTGCTCAGAGAGAGCCGCCTCTCTCTGTGCAAATCTCGTCCGAAATATATGTTTTGTAATATACATTTTATTACTAGTGTAGATGAGCAGGGGGTCTCCGGAGCAGAACCGATTTGATTTCAGGTCATGGGACTCCCGGCTTCCTGAGATACAGACCCCGTTATGGGGTGCCGGTATCTCTTATGCATTTGATTCCCATGGTCACGTGATGCGGGACATTTAGATGCATAGGAGATACTGGCACCCCATAACGGGGCCTGTGTCTCGGGAAGCAGAGGCTGAAATCAAAGCGGTTCAGCTCAGGAGACCCCCTTTTCCCACACACTATTAATAAAAATTACATTAAAGCAGCTTCATTACCTTGGAGGACACCCGGGGGTGTGCGGGTGGAGTTAACCCCTTTATTACCTTAGCGGTTAATACCGCTAAGGTAATAAAGGGTTAATTCCACCAGCAACCCCCCGTAAGACCTAAACACCCACCAGGGGCCAAATACCTCCTTCACCCACCCCTGCTAACCACAATAAGCATGGCACTGGTGGCTAACCCCTTCTTTGCTTTAGCGGTTTGCCGCTTAGGTAATGAAGTTGCCTGTAAATGCATTTTTCATGCATCGAATTCATGCCGGGGGTCTCCGGTGCTAATATTAATGGGTATCAGCTCCGGAGACCCCCAGCATCAATCTAATGCAGGAAAAATGCATTTTTTTTCTAAGTCCCATCTCGCAGCTCATCGCAGCTTCTCACCATTCTCCCGCCAACTTTTCCTGGTGTTTGGATTTGGGGAGAAAATCGCTATTCTAGAGCCGCGATAGGCCTCGATAACCTATTCGTGGCTACTAGAATTGCACGAGTTTATGAACATTCCGAAAAGATCCACCCTGGGCCAACTACAAGCTTCACCCACCCCCTGTACCAACAACTATGCAGTGCCTACTATTTAACCCCTTCATTACCTTAGCGGTTAGCCGCTACGGTAATGAAACTGGCTGTAATTTTATTTTTACTGCATAGAATTGAATCTGGGGGTCTCCGGAGCTTAAATAAATATGTGGGACAGCTAGGGAGGCTCCCGGGGACCCCCGGAGACCCGCTGGCACCGGCGGAAACCCCCGGTATCAATCTTATGTAGTAAAAATAAAAGAAACTGTTTTTTGTTAGTCTTTAACCTACCGCATGTAGAATCCACTACATAGTGTGACTGCAAAGAATTACAAGAGTCGGCTCTCACTTTAAATTACAGTATATGTATGCTGCATAATAAGGAGACAATAAAGGGCTGGGAACCAGTCCCAGAATCTGGTGCATCAAAAAAACACAGTTGTATGTCAGAAATAAGTCCACAGTTAGATTATGGATAATATATCAGCAGGAATCCTTACTGTATGAGGAAGTCTTCTATGCAGATGAATGATCGTGAGTCTGTGAGTGTATGATATAATAACATTTGACTGAACCCTATGTCAGAGGATGGGAGGCGGTCAAGGTCGTCCCACAACAGCGGGACCACTGGCGTCACCCAATCCACACTGATGCTAAGGGTATGCACACATAATACAGGCAGCTGGCATGTAGACAGCACAATAAATTGAATGATCCAACAGAACCAACTAACGGTCCTCCGAAGTAGCGATCAGAGCGATGACTCAGTCCTCCATAATATAATTATAGATCTATATAATATATGACTATGATACTTTGATACCATGACTATGTAGCCGAGTCCCCTACCCTGCCTCCGGTGCGGGGATCTGCCCAGCTATCGGCTGGAGCTCCGTGCGATTGGGAGTGTGGGGGTGGCCATTTTGTAAATCACGCATGCACAATGCAGCGAGGCGCACATGTGCAGAGTCAGGATTGTGGTGGCCATCTTAGAATGGCTCTGCATAGAGTACAGCCGAACTACATGTCCCAGAATCCTTAGAGGGAGGACTGCCCATGTGGGACTGTCCCAGCGAATGGGATTGGAGCAGTGAGAGGAACATGATATCCTCCGTGTGCGGGGATCACGCGTTTCAGTTCTACTGGAGGCACCGAGGAGACAGGTAGTGTCCAGGGAACATTAGCTTTCTGTGCTAGGCCTAGACCTTGCTCCCTAGGCCCCAGTTAGGCCCTGAGCCATATCAGAGTCAGTGTTGTAGGGAAGGCCCCAGATAGGGACGCTCCACTTTATACTAGAACAGTATTACTGCGCTGGTGACCGGAATGCCACACGGCACCAGAGAAAATGACTAATTCTACAATCTGGCTAATCAAAAATAATTATTACAAATGATAAATTCTTCAAAATTATATATTGGCCTAAAAAACCTATTTGTAGGTGAATGCCAGTTTGTCCATCAGGGGTAGATGCTTCTTCTTCAAGAGTACTCCCAATTCTCACGGTGTGAAGAATAATGTACTGCAGGGGGTTAGAAGAGCATACTGGACACCTAACAAGCTCCTATTGAACCCCCAAAATGACCACAACATATATAAGGGACCCCAATATTAGGGACCCCTGATATGTGGTCTGCCTTGGCGTTGGCTCAGGGGCTTACAACAATTTTGGCCAAAAATGTCAAACTAAAAGACCATTTTACTTATTAGATATTTATACATATATATTTAGGCACTGTACCGTGTATGAGTCTCACTGGATGTGCTAAAAACTGAGCTTTGTCTGTGTTTTATGTTCTGTCTCTGGTTTTAAAAATATATATTGCCATGCTCAGTAGCACTCCTCTGTGACACTCATATGCTTATATATATGTTGTGGTCATTTTGGGGGTTCAATAGGAGCTTGTTAGGTGTCCAGTATGTTTTACAATTCTTGTCCAGCTAGTCATGGCTGATTGGAGGGTGGCAACCTCCTTCCTAATTTAAGCTCACCCCCTCCCACATTTAAATGGTTATGGGCTCACTCCATAGCATCTTCCACTCAGGGGAACTTGCCTGCTTGCAGTTTGGCTGTGACATCTCTAATACAGAGTGCTTTTCCTGGTAATGTACAGGTTAATAAAAGCTTCAGTCAGACTCAGAACTTTGCAACTAATATTGACAGATTTACTATAAATCATTCTTCCTGTTATTACACAGGTTATTAAGAATTTATATTAGCGTTAGGGACCCCTGATATGTGGTCTGCCTTGGCGTTGGCTCAGGGGCTTACAACAATTTTGGCCAAAAATGTCAAACTAAAAGACCATTTTACTTATTAGATATTTATACATATATATTTAGGCACTGTACCGTGTATGAGTCTCACTGGATGTGCTAAAAACTGAGCTTTGTCTGTGTTTTATGTTCTGTCTCTGGTTTTAAAAAGGTTAGAAGAGCACACACGCCCCTCTGATGGTGCAGATTATTTTATTCAAATGATTAAAAGTAAAAATGGGAAAAATTCTCACACATTCTTGGGTGCTATCAACAAGCACATAGTCCAATCATTTGCACCACAAATTTGGTGTCTGTATCTCTTTTTTATCTGCGGCCTCCACTTCCTGTCTTCCTGGACGAGTCCCCTCAGACCCCAGCTGATCACCGGATCAGGTTCACGTGCGCTCGTGCATGTGGCTGTTTACGTGCGGGTTTCGCAGGGGCTGGCTCTCCGCTTGAAGAAGAGAAGATGCAGGGGGCTGCAACAGCTGATTAGAGTCCTTAGCCTGCGCTTAAGTGCCGGCGACGGCAAAAGTGACTTTGCAGCAAAACAAATGCATTGCCGTTGTCGCGTGCACTTATAGTAAGCGCGACGCGACGGAGTGATGGATTGGTCGTGATCGCTGGAAGTCATCTCTATTTGATTTTCCAGCGACTGTCGCCTGACCGTTGCGTCGCCGGCACTACAAACGTAGCCTTAGGGTGCACTGGTCTATCCTGAAATCACCCTTCGCGTTTCACAAAGTCTTTCTTTGCTTCCTCAGGGGCTTGGTTGTGATTACACCTCCTACAGAGGTCTAATTTTTATAGTGACCAAAATTAATTGATAATCACTTCCAATTAAGCTTCAAAATTAAATAAAAACATTTATGTTTAAAACAGCTTTAAAATAGATATAGAACATTTCAAATTTATAATATGTTGTTACATGCTCTATATTAGCAGGCAGCGGAATAGATCTGTAATTCGAGGATGATTGGTCCCTATTCTTCCCTCCACCTTTTTTGTAGCCAATACAAGTATACCAGTTTTATGTATTATAATTCATTATAATTATTGAAATTATCTATTTGAATGGTATCTTCAGGAATTTTTAAATGTTTATATCCCACTATACTTTATTCCAAATGTTTTAATGTAATTTTGAAGCTTATTGGAAGTGATTTATCAATTAATTTTGGTCACTATAAATAAGAGACCTCTGTAGGAGATGTAACCATCTGCACCCTCAGAGGGGTGTGTGTGCTCTTCTAACCCCTTGCAGTACATTTTATGAGAGCGACCCTTCTCCATGGGTCTATGTAGATGCAACATCTTCCAGATTCACATCAGGAATAAGAGAGGAAAATACATGGTGGAAATCAATTTTACTAACACAAAATGAGATAATACAGTTAAAAACTCACAAACAAATGTGGGTATCAGGCCTGTAGGACACTAAGGAGGGTTCCAGAAGAGATCATCTACGTAGCTGCTGGAAGAATACAGCTAGTCTGCTGTGATGTGGATCCTCTCCAGCTGTAGCAACTCTCCAGAGATCTGTCTGGTCTGCACAAACACAAAAAGGGACTGCAGTGTCAGCTGGGCTTGTCCCCCTCCAGTAGGTCAACGCTGCTGCATCCCTACGCATTTCACTACCCCTGGTAGCTTCCTCAGTGGCTCCTGATGTTTGTAGGTACAATGCCTTTGAAAAACTGAAGATTTTGCGCGCTCGTGATGTCACACGTGCGGCCGACGGCGTTCTCGCAAGCGAATTGGAGGAGCACTCTGATCACATGATCTTCATGCTGGACATGTTCATCGTAGCTAACTCTATTGCACTATTTGTATTTTCTCTATGTTTACCTCCACACACAATCCCGGGAGGATTTGCGCCCTGTTCCATGTTTGTGTAATAATAACGTTAAGTAACTATTGTATCTTGTATGTTAATGTGTAGAGAGGTTTATAGTGAGAAGTGAGGCTATGATACTTAGTCTATAATACATACTTCAATTCTATAATACTTTGATACTATAATTCCTTGACTATGATACTATCAATATGATACTTTATAAAATAATTCAACTAAAGCAGATGATTTAATCTTATTTAACAGTTTTCTTTCTCATTTTTGAGTCACCTGACATTTTTCTGGGCCTAAAACTTTTTCATGAGCCCTTGGGAGCTTCATAGGCCCTGAGTACTGTACCCATTGTGCCCAATGGATAATCCAGGCCTACTCTTCACATCGCAAACCACAGAGCTCCATTATAGTTAGCGCGGCTTTGTAACGATGGTCTCGTTAGGTCACACTTCAACTTGGAGTTAATCACATCCAGACCTTTAACGAAGTTGCACGTTATGTCAAACATGAGCTTCACATAGCATTAAAGAGACAGATAATAATTTTACAATGACTACAGTACCACTGCTTTCTAATTCTAACATTAATCACAAGTAAAGCTGCTGGATATGATACATTGCATTATTGAATTAAGTAATGAGCTAAATAAAATAATTTCCCAACAATATGCTTCAATGTTTTATGTTAGCTAATGTTACACAACTGACTTCGCACGTACAGAAGTTCATGTGGCTCATGAAGATGTGTATGTGTGTGTAACTACAGAAGCTTGCATATTGAGTTTCTTTGCTTACATTACCTTGCTTCATTATTATATCCATGCACAGCTGCATCATTTTTCTTATACAGCTGCAGCTGAGGATCACAGAGGAGGAGGCAGACAAGTCCAGAACAGACTATTTTTTACCATATGTTTGGCTGTAAGTACAAAAAGGATGATAGCAAATACTATATATTTTTCACTATAATGAGCTTATTTTCCAAATGTAACACCCACCCTTAACCTCCTTTACCAAAGTAATATCCACCCTTAAATTCCTAAATAAATGAATGCCAGGCGTCGGATAACACAAGAAGAATTATTAATGTTATTAACCAGATACACAAGTCTAAGCCGAAAGCTGTTTTGTTGAGCCTGGATGCAGAGAAAGCATTTGACAGGATAAGGTGGGATTTCCTGGATAAAACGTTAGAGGCATTCAAATTCTCCGGGTATTTCTACAGGGGGTCCATGCTCTCTATCAATCGCCTACAGCAACCCTGAAGAGTCTAGGTTGGGATTAGAATTTGATAACAATTAAGAATGGGACCAGACAGGGGTGCCCCCTCTCTCCTCTTCTTTTTGCCTTACTAATCGAACCTCTTGCGGCTACTATCAGAGCCTCCCAAATATACAAAGGATTAAAATAAAAGATGAGTGCTACAAAATGTCACTATTCGCAGATGATATTATTCTTACTATATCGAATCCACTGACATCTCTCCCAAATTTACAATCCACCCTTTGGAGATTTGGTGATTTATCTGGATATAAAGTTAACATGGGAACGTTGGAATCCCTAAATTTAACGCTATCTGAAAAGGAGGTTGAGGTTCTTAAACGGCACATTGACTATAAATGTAAAAAGGCCCATTCGAAGTATCTGGGGATTTATCTTACTAGAGACTACAACTCATTATACAAGTATAATTACCCCAATCTTTTCTCAAAGATAAAAAAAGATCAACAAGTCTGGAACTCCCATTGTATTTCCTGGATAGGGCGTATAACTGCGGTCAAGATGAATATCCTTCCTAGACTTCTGTATTATTTTCAGACGCTGCCAATATCTGTCCCACATACAAGTATGGAAAATAGCTGAAGCGCTCAAATGCAGGTATATCTCAAAATGATAATAAGCCAGACCACTGTACCAGGGTACTAACAATTGATATAGTACCTATTGTGTCATATAATGGGTACTATCCTCCTGAAGACAGGTGGTGTGTGGTGCAACCCACTCACCATCAGTCTCATTGGCAGGTTCCCCTGAAAAATATGCAAATACTCACATCCTGGTAGGGCAGGCAGGCAGGCTGTGCAGCTACTCAATGCAATACAGGGAAAAGGGAGACCAAAAAGCGCACCAGCACAAACGGAGCAGGAAGAAACCAGGACAAAAAAATGATTAAAAGGGCACTTTAATGTGGCAAAAGACCCATCCAATGCATTTCGAACGCTGCGACGTTCGAAATGCATTGGATGGGTCTTTTGCCACATTAAAGTGCCCTTTTAATAATTTTTTTGTCCTGGTTTCTTCCTGCTCCGTTTGTGCTGGTGTGCTTTTTGGTCTCCCTTTTCCACATACAAGTATAAAAGAAATTCAAAAATGAATTATGCAATTTATTTGGAAACATAAACAACCGAGAATAGCCAGGTTAATGATGTTGGATGCTAAAGAAGGAGGAGGCATGGCAGTTCCAAATATACTAAAATATAATTTGGCCTCCCATATGAAACAAATGGTCTATTGGCACTGTCCAAGAGGGTTCTATGCTTGGGTGGACTTGGAGGGCTCACTCAAAAAAACGGTTGGGCTGCCCTCCTTGCTATGGTCGAGTTTTAGGACTGGGCTTGGGAGACTGAACTTGCAGTAATCGGGTTTACTTTGATAATCTGGCAGATGGCAAAAAAGAAGTATAAGGTTATGTCGGCACTATCCAGGCTCACGCACCTGTTTGATAACACAGGGTTCCTCCCAGGTTTTCAGGGACAGGGCTTTGAAATTTGGAGACAGAGGGATTTTGGAGGTGGGAGACTTGTTAGCAAAAGACAAATTAATACCGTTTAGGAATTGATGGGAATGTATGGTCTAACCCAAATTGAGTTGCTTAAGTACAGTATATGCAGGTCCAACATTTTGTGCAGCAGGGTTTTTTATGAGGAGGATTTTCCTAGATTCACACGATTCGAAGATTTATGCAAAACAAAAAAGTATCAAAAGGGGCTGATATCATCTCTGTACCAGAGTTTAATCCCAAAAAAGGATACCCCGGCCCATAGATATATGGATGGCTCTGGATTTCCAGACTGAAATAACAAGGGAGGACTGGGAAGATATATGGGAGAACGCGGGTAAAACCTCTATATGTACAGTAACAAAAGAGAATATATATATAACTTTTTGTTACGTTGGTATTACACCCCCCAAATGACTAAAGCAGATGTTCCCGGAGGCCTCTGATAGTTGCTGGAGGGAATGTGGACAGATAGGCAACCTGGCACATATCTGGTGGTATTGTCTAGTAATTCCGACGTACTGAAAGACAGTTTTGAAATTAACAAAAGATGTGACGGATTTTAAGATTCCGCTAGATCCAACCTTAATTATTGTAGCCAAACCCATGGAAAATGTGAATCACTACACACTTAAATTGATTTCACATATACTAACGGCGGCTAGATGCGCTGTAGCAGCAGCGTGGAAGAAGACACTCCCGCCCTCCTGAAGAGAGGTTATTAGAAGGGTAAATGAGTCCAACTAAGAGAAAAACTCACCTCATTTCTGAATCACACTACAAGGAAGTATGATAGGGTCTGAGATCCCTGGGATGCTGGATAGGGGAACGATCCCAGAAGGAGGTTTTGGGAGTGTTGAGTGTAGAATGTGGTGTTTTTAAAATGTTGTGTGTCATGTAACGTGACTGTTGATGCTTGTAAGAAGTCTGATACAAAATGGTTGTTTCCCGCCCTCCCCCTTCCCTCCCTCCTTTTTCTTTTTTGTACCCCATCCCTTCCCATTTGTTTGAAAACTTTAATAAAAATATAAGTTTAAAAAAATTAATCCTAAATAAACGTCATTGTAATAATGTATCCCATTATCCCTGCTGAGAAAATTAACTATAATGTCATGTGTCATGATACACATGTAAATGTTCATATATCATGTAATAACAACAGACACAAATTGTAAGGAAAATAAATAATTTTTTTACTGTTCCTTCACAGTATTTACTATTCTCATACAGTATACTGTACAACAAAAATAACAAGGACATGCCATAAATGGCTAAATAGCAGGATGATCTCCAAATGTGGCTAATAGGGATTTTGCCCTTTAAAAAGCATTAAACAAATAACAACCAATAAATACATAAAAAAAATACAAACATATACTTAAAAAAATAGCCATTAAATTAATTGATTGCAACTTTGGCTACCTAGGCCTAAATAGCCACACTGGCAATCAATGTTGCAATGTTGCAATCCCAGGCTCCCCTGGGCAGCTACCCTATCTACCTAGAGAAAGCAAGTTAACAAATTTACTAGAGTCCTGAGTACTATGTATATCCCTTGAAAACACTCGTGAAGAGACGCATGTGCACAAAAAGGAACACACCTTGGATATCCGCTAGTAGGATATGCAAAGTATATTTAAATGACTCCTATTACCATATATCTCAAGTATCCCAGGTATTCTACTTTTGGTGCACTCTCGATCCCATAGATGTCTCTCTCATCCGATAGCAGTCTCTCTCATCTGCTTGCAGTCAATGGAGGAGATGAATTAACGTAAAGAAAGTGCGCACAGAAGTTTTATTTTGAGGCATTGCCCCATTTTCTGCTTGCGTTTGCGTCAAATGTATGAAAGTATATTTAACATCTGACGCAAACATCAAACCTGGCGGAGGTTTAAATCCCCACCATCATGTGGGCCAATAGAGGCTGCAACTGATGACATCCCATCTTTCTATTGGCTCCGTGCAGTGGAAGATTTAAGCCTTCATATTCTTCGCCTAGCCAGGCATGCCACCGGCAGCACCTACAGAGGCAATTATCTGGTGAAGCAGGGGGTCCATGGAGCTGATATTAAAGTGGTTCAGCTCCGGAGCCCTCCTGCTTCCCACTCATTAAAAAAAGGAACAGATCCTTCCAATTGATGGAAGCACAAACGGAGATGGTGAAAAGATAAGAAAGAAGTTTATTAGACCATTAGACATCACTTCTTGCTACATGCACAGCCAATTGTATGCATCATGGTTGTTTGTTGTTGAGTTCAAACAAACGATGAGAATGGATCAGTTTATTGTGCACTGAAATAAGCCAGAAGGAAAGGGTCTGCTTAGCACATGTAAGAGTTTATGGATACTGTATGTGTCACGTAAACTGCACTACAGATGGAAGTAGAAGGATGTGTCCTGATCGGGCCTTTGTGCAAGCAGATTCCTTGGATCCTTCAGGGACTGATAATAGTCGGAATACTTCACATGGGTTTTCGCATCAACACCCTGAGGAAGACCATATGGGTGTTCATTTTGAAAAATATCCATGCTACAAAACTAGGGCTATAATGGTACATAGACACAGTACCGGATTTAAAAAAAAAAGAAGATTACACAAAAGTCAGTGGATAACTGTCTTGTCCCTGTCTGCAATTAGATAACTGAAAAAATATTGGCGGCATTAAGGTTTCACTATAAATATATTTAGACTCAATATGTACAAGGGATGTCAGAAGTTTCAACCATTTCTCTGCAGTATGAGTTCAAATGTATATTAATGTGCAGCATTGGATCACTCCCATGTTCTAAGAGTTTATGAGCTTTCCTTTTAGCACAGTGGAATGGTAAAACATTGTTCAGCTTGATCAAGTTCAGTGTGTTATGCAAAACTTGGTTAGAGTGGTTGATTTAACAACACTGTCTGGAGATCTATGGGACGATGATACAAAGCTTAGGTCATTGATGTGAAAGTTTGTCAAGATGATCTTAGAAAACACGTTGGAAGGAATTTTGTTTTTTTTTCCAGCTGCCATTAAAGTCTTCATAAGAAAGCAGTTACGGTCATGAAGGAATGGAAATTAAATGCGCTTCAAAGGTTATAAAGAAGCTGGTGACTGCATTTCCATTAATTAATTCAGTAGGTAAATGGATTTAGCATGCTTTGGCGCTCCAAAAATTGGCAAATATTTGAGTAAAGCAAAGAAAGAAAGAAAAGGTGGTTCAGGTTGGAAAACTATGCAGGGCAAATTAGATCCAAAATGAATCTCCAATTTGGTGAAGTGAGGTGGGGTGTTAATTCTATCTGTAAACGAATACTTATCCAGCAAAGGTGATAAAGAGAAATTCCTGAAATTAATGTTCTTTTAATAGTTTATTTTTTCTACTTTAGAGGCACAATCCATGTAATAACCTACACGTGTTTTAAAAAAATAAAATAAAAATCAGTTCTGTAGTAATAGATAATACTTACTACATTATTTTTCTTAAATTCAACTCTTAATGCCATTTTTAATGAGTTTTAATATACTGATCATCCTTTGATTACTATAGCAGGTTTCAGCACACCTCCCCAGCAGTGCAAGATTTTTGTAACACTTCCCTGTTTGTGATCATTTGTTGCCAATATTCCCAGCAATTTGAGCTGTAAACGTAATAATAGATAATGTGACCTTAGTAATTTAAGGATACATTGTAGCTGCTGAGTTACTCTGACAAATCGTTCGGCAGCGTAGGTAATTAGTTTTCAATAAAGACCATCAAAGGCTGCATATATTTTTTAATAAAAAATTATTTTAATTTAATTGCTGTGTGGACTTTAATACAATTTTAAGTTTTGATGGAGAAATTTAAAGGGGATACTTTTAGTGCTCATTACTTACAAATTAATACAGCTGTAGAGGCTTCTCACTGAGGATAAATGGCAAATATAAGCTTGGGGGGTCCTGCACCAGGAGACCCCTCAGTTAAAACAATGGAAAGCCATTCAAATAAACACCACTGCAGATAGCTACATTAAGCCTAGTTTGTGGCAGGCACTGGTGGTTCTTCTTATAAGGCAAGGCCCATAGTTTTAAACGTATATGTTATTAAACATCAGTCATGGTTAGCCCCCCTTCTGCTACCCACCCGGGAGGCCTAACCACCCTCCCCAGAACAACTACCCCCACCTCCTCTACCCATTGATTGGCACAGTGGCACACCAATATCCTATAGGCATGGGTTGCCACTATGGCAGTCAATGTGCAGCTGCAAATTAAAAAAAAACAGCACCAAATTTAAAAAGACATTCAATTTTAATTTAATTAAAATGCCAATAAACCAATTGATTGACACAGTGCCACACTGATTCCCTATGGGCATGGTTTGACACTATGACAGTCAATGGGCAACCTGAAAAACAAAAAGGCCACCAGCAAATAAAAACACATTCAATTTCCATAAAACAAACAAAAAAAAGCCAATAAACCAATTGATTGGACAATACGACACTTCTTGCGGCTGGGGATATCTCTCCTAATCCTGGACTCAGCCATAGACACACCTGTTCTCACGCATGCTTCCCTATCTCCTCCTTCCTCCCTGCTAAGGCTACAGTAGGTCCCCGGTGGTGATGGCACGTGCGCCGCACACCTGTCACTGACCTCAATAAGGGAGGCCCCAGTGTCTTCTTGCGTGTTGGCGCGTCAGCCAGCAGGGGAGACAACACGATTGTGTTCCCGTGTGGCGACGTGGTCACGTGGTGCGCTGGGGGCCAATAGCAGGGCAGATAGCTTGGACCAATGGGAGCACAGTGCTTTGAGCTGCTGGGCTGTACTTTGTGTTGTGCCTGTTGTCATGGCCGCGCCCCCCCCTCTCCATTTTGACCATGTCCGCACCTTCATCGCTCCTGACAGACCGCAGATCGCAGTTTTAAGCTGTGCACGCGCTGCCAGGATGTCAGCTTTTCTACCATCTCACTCAACGTGTGACAGTCATCTATAGATCGCTGAACTCTATAGCCTCTACCTCCTCCTCTCTCTCTGACTTTGCATCCTGGCTATCATTCTTTCTCTCCGCTGACTCTCCTATCCTTTTACTGGGGGACTTCCACTGCCATATTGATTATCCTTCCGTCTCCTGGGCATCTCGCCTTCTCTCTTTAAACTGCTCCTTTAGTATCCACCAGTGTATCAATTCCAGCACTCACAAGGATGTCACTAAGCTCTTTACTAAAAACTGTTCCCTTTCTAATTTCTCTGTCTCCCCCTTTCCGCTCTCTGACATTCACCTCCTGTCATTCACCACAACTGTTACCCCTCACCCCCTATCTACCTGTTCTATTCGCTACTCTCGAGACCTTCGCTCCATTGACCTATCTACTTGGGCATCTAAACTGAACGCTAACCTCTCTTCTCTCTCTTCTTCTCCTGAACCTGATAATCTTGTCAAAACTTACAACTCTATCCTCTCCTCCTCCCTTGATCTATATGTCATTTCTCTGCTCCAGCACACCTTTCCCTCTAACATAAGGCCTTGGCTAAATTCAGTGACACACTTCCTACTTACTTGCACTCGCTCATTTGAATGGCTGTGGAGGAAATATTACACTCATGCTGATTTTTTGCACTATAGATTACTCTGCTCTCTCTAAGGCCAAACACCACATTTTTCCTCACTCATCAACACTCACAAATCCAATACACACCATCTTTTCTCTGTATTTGACTCCCTCCTCTAAACTTCTCCTACCACCTCCCATCCTTCCTGCACTTCTCCCAAAGCCTTAGCTGAGTACTTTAAAGGCTAGCTGGATGCTATTCATAAAGAGATTTCTGATGTACCACCCCTCTCCTCTTTGCTTCTACCAAAATCTCCTTCCACTTTTGACTCCTTTTCTCCTGTTACAGAGTTGGAAGTTTCTAAGCTGATTTTCTCTTCTCCTTCTACCACATGCCCTCTCGATCCTATCCCCTCACACCTTCTCAGAACTCTTACTCCTGTCTTAGTCTCCTGTCCTTTATGCATGCAGTGGTGGCACCTATTCTCAAAAGCACCCTAGACCCTACTGCCTTTTGCCTCGAAATGGCTAAAACATCTCATGTTTTCTCATATGAGCAACTTTATTCATTTCCATGCCCTCCTGGACCCTTTACAATCTGTGTTTCGTACAGCTCACTCTACCGAGACTGTGCTCCCTAAAGTAGCCAATGATCTACATGAAGCCAAATCCCATTGTCATTTTTCCCTACTAATCCTGCTCGATCTCTGCTGCCTTTGATACTGTCAATCACTCTCTTCTCCTTTATATTCTAAACTCCCTTGGTATCCACAACAAAGCCCTATGCTGGTTCTAATTAGACTTCTCCCATTGCAAATTTTCGGTCTCTGTTGCTAACATGTCTTTGTCTCCTGTTGATCTGTGTGTTGGTGTACCTCAGGGTTCTGTTCTTTGACTCTCCTTTTCTTGCTCTACACACTAACACTTGGTGACCTCATCAACTCTTTTGGCCTTAGATACTGTATCATCTCTGTGCAGATGATATGTAGATATATCTATCCACCCCATACCTCACAGCTGCAGTCCAGTCCCATGTTTCATATTGCCTCCTGGCTATATCCTCGTGGATGGCACTTCGCCGCCTAAAACTTAATATGGCTAAAACGGAGTACCTAATTTTCCTCCTAAACTTGGCCCAATATAACCTTTTTCCATCACAATAAATGGTTCTACCATCTATCCGGTGGCCACAGGATATAGTCTCTTCCCTTTCCTTTTCCATTCACATTCAAGGCATGGCTAAAATCTGACGCTTTTTCCTCTGTAATGTTGCCAAGATTACCCTTTCCTCTGTCACGCTAGTGCTAAATCTCTAATGCATGCCATGCCCTTATCCTCTCCTGTCTGGATTATTGTAACATACTGCTAACAGGCCTCCCTACCTCACAACTTTCTCCTTTGCAATATATCCAAAATTCTGCTGCTAGAATAATTTCACTTTCTCCCAAATCCTTCTCTGCTCATCTCCTTAAATCCCTTTCCTGGCTTCCCATCAATTTTCAGATAACCCACAAAGTTCTTCTCTTTACCTCATATCTGCTCCTCCTGTTCTGCTCCTCTCAGCTATGACTTCTCACTATGCCCGTGCCCATCTCCTTCATTCTACCCATAATTGTCTTCTTTCCATCCCTTTCACCTCCACTGCTCTCTCTTGCCTTAAACCTTTTTCCCTCACTGACCCTTACTTGTGGAACTTCCTCAAGCACCTACTCTCCCCACCTTTAAAACTAACCTTGAAATCACCTCTTAAATTAAGCATTTCATTAGCCTAGACTCATGGCTACTGTCACACACCCACAGTCACGCCTACCAATGACTGCAATCTACTGCACTTCTTCCCTCACCCGCTGTCTCTGTAAGTTTCCCATCATAACACTTGGATTGTAAGCTCCCTGGGGCAGGGATTTCCTTTCCCATTGACTGATCTTATTTGTTGCATGTATCGTACTATAATTCCCTGTACTGTATTGCCTCCATGGGCGTCCGCAGGAGGGGGCAAGGGGGGGCGCTTGCCCCCCCTGGATCACTCGCAGTCCTCGAGATCCCGCAGGGCAAGCAGGGTGTCCGGCCTACTGCCTGTGGGCCTGCTCCCCCTCCCAACGTGGGACGGAGGGTGGGGACCCGACCCAGGCAACCCAGCATCCACCGCGCGCGTGTGCCAACCCAGGTTCCCCCGCGCGTGCCTCCTGTCCAAGGCAGTAGCCGCAGGGGATGCTGGAGCCGCCTGCCAGTCTGGCGCCCCCCCCAGCCCACCTCTGCGCGCCAACCCAGCAGCTGATGCGGGAGATGCTGCAGCCGCCCGCAAGTCTTGCCCCCCCCCCTAGCCACCCACCTCCAGGCGCCAACCCAGCAGCATCCGCAAGGGATGCAGCTGCCCACCACCAGTCTCGCGCCCGCCTCCATGTGCCAACCCAGCAGCAGCCGCGGGTGATGCTGCAGCCGCCCGCTAGTCTCGCGCTTCCCCCCCTCCCTGCCGCCCACCTCCTGCGCCTTCCTCTCTTGAGTCCACCTCCCGCCCCGGGCAGCTGCCACGGAGATATCGGTTGCAGGGGGGAAGCGTCTGACAGCAAGGAAGCAGGAAGCAGTACCCACCCGGTCAAGGTAAGTCACCCACCCAGTCACTGTCACCCACCACAGTCACTGTCACTAACTCACCCACGCACTAAAACCTACTAACTAATACCCACCCACTAACCCACCCACTAACCCACCAACTAGCCCACCCACTAACCCACCAACCCACCCACTAAACCCACCCACTAACCCACCAACCCACCCACTAAACCCACCCTGTCACTAACCCACCAAATCACTAAAGTGTCACCCACCCAGTCACTCATCCACCACCCACCCAGTTACTCACCCACCCAGCCAGGCAGTCACCCACACAGGAAGGCAGTCACCTGTCTTTTGTTGAAAATATAAAAATAAACAGGTTGCATTGTAATGTTTTTTTCTGTATCACAATAAGAAAACAGTTAAGTAAAAGTTGCACGCTAAAAAATATTTTTCGTGGTAGGTGCCCTATGGTTTCGGGGGGGGGGCTGCTCCTTTCATTTGTCCTGGGCCCCATGATTTCTGTTGGCTGCCCTGAGTCCCCCTGGCGCCGCGGCAGGCAGCTAGTGGTAGGCTAGCCTACGCTGCTATGCAGGAGGAAGTGCGCAGCGCACTGTCATTGGTAGCACTCGGGAATGAGGTGGCTCTCATTGGTAGCACTACCAATGAGTTAAAATTATGCCCCCCCCCCCTAAAAAAAATTCTGCGGACGCCCATGATTGCCTCTCATGTTAACCACTAAGTACAGCTGTAGGCGCTATATAAATTTAAATATACATACATCAACAACAAGTAAAGGTAAAACTGCAAGCAGTAACATGCTTATATATTAATTATTTAATAAACACCACCAAACATAATTAACATTAACAGTACGTACATTGATATTAGCTTCCACCTCATTATCACCCTCTGATACACAGACGTCATGTTTTGATGATGACCCAAGAACACCACCAGCACCATGACATTGACAACCATATTCACAACGTTCAGAACAACCAGTTATGTCTTCATTAGTCCCGTTGGGCATATTTTTAATTCAAGAGCTATTGCGTGGTGTTTTTGAAAACTTTCAAATGATCAGAGGGCAGCTGGATGTTGCTTATGCCGAATGCCGAACACCATCACCATTCACAGTGGCAGAGGGCCTTAGATAGTCAGGGTAAGACAAAGGGTCAGGGTGGTCATATCAGTTAAAAAAACAGTGTTCAGACACAGGTGGAGATGAAGACAATGGGTCACATCACCACAGGCACCACCAACATAGCCACAAATGACTTGTGGTGAATTTGAGGATGATGGTGATTTAGATGATCTTGGTCTAACAGGGATGATGATGATGATGATGATGATGACGATGATGATGACGATGACGATGACGATGACGATGAATAGCAGTGAGGATGATAATGATGAGGATGTGGGTATAAACTGCAGCAGTTTGCAAACCAGACTACATTATATCAGTGCTACTGCTACTAGTAGTAAAAGCTGCCAGATATGCAACCCAATGCAACAGCAGCTAGCAGTTTGGAAACTGTGAACAAATTCCAATGCACCAATGACAGAGCTCTGCTGCTGCATGTCCCTTTAGCAATAATGCTTGCTATAGAATTGTTACCTTTGACATTTGTAGAATCTCAGGGGTTTAAAGAGCTTTAGAAATGTTCAGAGCCAGATTGGACAATCCCAAACAGATCATATTTCTTTAACAAGGCTTTTCCTGAACTGTCCAGCAAAGTTGTTATTATTATTATCGTTAATTTATGAAGCGCCAACATATTCCACAGCACGGTACAATGGGGTACAGAGTTCTGTATATTACAAAAACATAAAAAGTTACATACAATTGCAGACAAACATGCACAAACAGATACAAAGAGGTAATGAGGGCCCTGCTCCTGAAAACTTATAATTTAGAGGGAATGAGGGAGAATGTCGAAACGAGAAGGTAAGGTGGCTGCTTATTGTAGGATAAGGTGTGGCACAGCTGTAGCCATAAAGGTTTTTTTTTTTGGGGGGGGGGGCTAGGTGGGGAGTTGTTTCATAGGTGGACATTGGTCCAACCACACAGCTGGTCCCATTGAGATTGGAGGGAGAGGGGAATGGATTGCAGAGGTATGGCAAGTAGGCCTCTTTAAAAAGGTGAGTTTTCAGGGAGTTTTTAAACATCTGAAAGCTGGGGGAGAGTCTGATGGTACTGAACGTGGTAGGGAATTCCAGAGAGAGGGGCAGCACGGGAGAAGTCTTGAGGGAAGGCGGTTGTCAAGGGGCAGAATCTAGTGGGCATGTAGGTATGCATTTGTGGATGAGAGCTGATGAAGACAGGTAGGGAACACCTCCCCTCCAACATATAACATTGCGGGAATGAGGGTACCTGGACATTGAGGGACTGCGCATCAGGTAAGATCCCAGGCGGGATTGCTGCTTTAGATATTGTGAAGCGGGGGCATCCAGACACTGGTTAAGGTGTGCAGGAAACCTGGCTTTTTTTTCTAGATCCGACATTTACACACACTCTCACACTTTCACACTCACATAACAAGGACTAATTATAGTAAAATATAAATGTAATACAATAAATAAACTTATTTAAAAAACGAATGTTGTTATTAGTTCAATTTCTTTCTTTAAAAATAAGCGGGCTGGGAGTGGTGCTGGGGGCAGTGATGAGGGCGGGGCTAGGTGCCGAGTAGATTTTTTGGTTTGGTGAGTAGATTTTTGGGTGATTTGTTAAGCACTGTATATATATATATATATATTGTCACTTTTTTTACCCACCATAACCTTAATAGTAGTGCTGATTACCTAGTCTAGTCTCAAACCTGCTTTGCCATTAAGACCAACCTCACACTGATGATACCCATCAAGGTTGAAACATGTCTGTGAGTGGGTTTAATGGCTTTGCATCTCATCCCAGCCTCTGTCTAAAAGCTGTGTTTAAAACAGCATGCATTGGCTTGTGTAATACGAGCTTGAGACAAAAGGTGGCACTGAGTGCTCATTTGCATGTCATTTCCCAGAATCCCTTGCTGCAGTGGAAGCGCTGTATGCTGGGTGACAATGGGGAAAGACAGGGTTGCAGACCTGTCTAAGACATGCAAATGAACATACAGTAATATTTACAGTTGCTTTATGCTTTACTGTGGAGGGTTTTTGTCACTTTTTTTACCCACCATAACCTTAATAGTAGTGGTGATTACCTAGTCTAGTCTCAAACCTGCTTTGCCATTAAGACCAACCTCACACTGATGATACCCATCAAGGTTGAAACATGTCTGTGAGTGGGTTTAATGGCTTTGCATCTCATCCCAGCCTCTGTCTAAAAGCTGTGTTTAAAACAGCATGCATTGGCTTGAGGATTTGCTTGTCTAATACGCGCTTGAGACAAAAGATGGCACTGAGTGCTCATTTGCATGTCATTTCCCAGAATCCCTTGCTGCAGTGGAAGCGCTGTATGCTGGGTGACAATGGGGAAAGACAGGGTTGCAGACCTGTCTAAGACATGCAAATGAACATACAGTAATATTTACAGTTGCTATATATATATATATATATACAGTATATATATATATATATAATCCAAAGAAGCAGCCGGCACGCCACTTGCAAGTAGAAAAAATTGGGTGCTTGTCCCATAAAGCAATAATAAACCATACGATACCGTGTGAAGCACGAGATCGGGAGACAGCACTCTGGTAAGTTTCATCACAAGTTCTTTGTATTGAAAAAACGGTATCGTATGATTTATTTATATATAAATATATATAATATTTGTGTGTGTGTGTGTGTGTCAGGTTCTCTGGCAAACACAAAGACGAAACGCACCACATTACATCACTAGGATATTACATAGAAGACGTTTATAAAAAAAATTGTATCACAATAATAGTAAAACAACTAACCTTAACGTGAGCATGAGCCTCTCTTCCAGACAAATTAAACGATAAAAATGTGTCTGTGCAGGTGATATCTTGTCCTTAATCCATTTTAAAATATAATTAAATGTAGATTTACTCATTCTCATTTATTCAAAGAATTTCCTATCATGCTTCCGAAGTTCATGGTACAAAGTCGCAAATTCGCCACGTGAGTCTCGTTGATGATTCATTTCGTGGACGTTCGTTTCTCTACATCAAAAACTATAGTATTAAGATAGGCACTGTCCATCAATAATAGCAATTGCATGTTCTTAGAAAACGCCATGTTCGATTCCAGAGACGGGAGATCTTTTAGAAAAAGACAAGCTGATGTCTTTTGGGGAAGTGATGAGCAAATACGGTCTAAGGGCCTCATGCAGTAAGCGTTGATAAGGGAAATATGGCCATTTTATAGCCAAAATTGGGTTTGAGATTCAGTAAGCGCCGATAAGTGTTTCATATCGCCAGGTTTCGGAGCCGATAATTTGGTTATGGCCAGTCGGCTGCCGATAAGCCTGTTTTCGACACTGATCGCCACTTTTTTAAATCGGCTGGATTCAACAAAAAAAAACAGCTTATCGGGGCTGATCGGCACTACGAAATTGAGATGTTATGGCCGATTTCTCCCGCCAACTAAAGTTGGCAGTTTGGACGGGAGAACGATCGCTAAGGCTGCCGGAACGGCACTTAGAAAAAAAACATCTTCTGTACATCAATGGAAGTCAATGGAGCGGGGACGTATAACAGTATAGTACTGTTTACGTTTCATTGCTCACAATACAAACGTCATTTGCATTACAGTGTGGGGGCATTCCCTGCATTGTGTCACAGCTGACGTGTATTATTTGCATAACATTATACTTTTACATGTTTGCAGCATTTGCGGCTCACATTACTCATCATGTGATGATGTGTCAAGGGAAAATACTATACTCCACTCTTGAAAGGAGAACCTCACATCATATCACACATTTTACAGAACTGAGCGACAATTATTTACATGATGTTACACATGTCACACATGTCACACATTCACCGTATATTCATCTTCCTTTACATTACACAATGCTTGTAATGTGTCACGCATCTTTAAACCTTCATGTACATCTGTCTTCTCATGTTTACATCTAGGTTTGGGTCCTCCCTATTTTCATGACGTCACTTATTGGATGCTCATTCACATTGCATGTTTACATTGTAACCGTAGCATTACAAGCACTTCAACCTAACTTATACACACATGTACAGTAATTCATCATTGGGACACCTTGTAAACTCATTCTATACCAACTATCCTCATTACAGAAATGCATGCATATGCACACGACTATTCATTGTTGCCAACATGTGACAATAACATGGATAATTACACATGTTACACAAAACTTTTCCCACGTCAATCTCAGCCTTTTTGTCTCATTACATGAGTGACTCTTGCGTTCAGAAGTTTTACATGCATTGCACATGCAACTATTTATTTGCAAGCAATCTTTGTACAAAGCTTCACGTCACATCATTGCCAAATATCATCATTCCCTGCAGAATACACACAACAAATACTTATAACAACAACTACACACAGCTTGCCACACAAGTACTTTATTATGTTAATGTAACACCTTGCATTTTACTATGTCACCTGACATCATCACATACCTATTTAAAGGACGCCCATTACCTGCTCATTCACAGCTACTCATTTCAAAATGTTGAGATTGTTTAGGAGACGCAGGAACATTCTTTTCTATGACATGCTTGATGATCAAGAGAATGATATAGGGCAAGGAAGGGACACACCGAGGGACAGTGACAGGGACAGTGACGCGGATACGACAGGGACAGGGAGAGGGACAGGCCGAGGGACAGGTAGAGGGACAGGAGATCAGAGGAGAAGACAGAGGAGACAAGTTGTGCCTCGTCCGCGTCTGTACAGGGAGAGAACCCTGTTAGATGGGATGAGTGAGGAGGAGATTGTTAGTCGCTATCGTTTGAGTTCAGCAGCAATCTTATCTCTTTATCAGGAGATAAGGGGAGATTTAGATTTTTTCACAGCCAGAGGTCGTGCAGTCCCTGGGCTTGTTAAAATGCTGTGCTCATTACATTATCTTGCTTCCGCGTCATACCAGACAACTGTGGGCATAGTGGGCGGGGTCTCGCAATCTACATTCTCGCGGGCCTTAACCCAGTTTCTCTATGCACTCAATAGACGCGCTAGGAATTATATTCATTTTCCTACAGAGGCAACAGAGTGGCTGGAAGTCAGGACTGGCTTTTATAATATAGCAGGGATACCATCTGTGCTGGGTGCAATCGATTGCACACATGTTGCTTTGATTGCACCTAGTCAGAGTGAGCATGTGTACCGCAATCGGAAGCACTACCATTCACTCAATGTACAGGTGGTATGTGATGCCACGATGAGGATAATGCATGTGGTACCCAAGTTCCCTGGTTCCAGTCACGATTCCTCTATCCTGAGGAGCTCTTCAGTCTTCCATGCGTTCGAAGAGGGACATTTTGAACCTGGTTGGCTGCTGGGTGAGTACACATTTACATGTTCTAACACAAAACACATTTGTATTTAGGAATGTTGGCATTGTACAATTTGATCACTAATGTCAGCTTATGTGTGCTCCATTCATTATAGGTGACTCAGGATACGGAATTAGGCCGTGGCTCTTGACTCCGGTGCTAAACCCTCAAACTGAAGCAGAGGAGAGGTACAATGCAGCCCATATATCTACAAGATCTGTTATAGAGAGGACATTTGGCCTACTCAAGACCAGGTTTAGGTGTCTGGACAGAACTGGTGGGGCTCTTCTATACAAGCCTCAAAAAGTGTCTGATATTATCCTTGCCTGTTGCATTTTGCACAATGTTGCACTCAGGCACAATGTACAGTCAGACCTAGCTGAGGCTTTGGTAGACGAGCATCCCACCCATGTAGCTGCTGAAAATGAACAAACAGCCAGTGGTGGCCAGACACGCCAGAATCTCATCAATTCATTTTTTTCTTGTAAGTACAAACAGATATGTTCCAAGTTATACTTTTATAGTTACATTATGTTATCTTAACAAGAATGTTTTTTTATATACCCTTCTGGTAGGACACAGATGAATATGGGTTGCACACCTTTCTTTTCTCTGCTGTGTGCACAAAGGGATGTGGCACCGGTATGTTATTGTTGCACAGGTTATAGAATCCCTCTTCAATTGTACTTTAGTTGTGTGTATGTGAATACAACTTGGGTAACAAAGCAATAATATTTTAGCATTGTGTTATTCCTTATGCTAAGACAAAACACATATTATGCCCATACTCATTCATGCTTCTAGTATGCTTACATACAATGTTATTGGTGCAGTGTAACATGTACATCCAGATGATGTGTACACCAGGCTGATTTACATTTTGAATGTCATTAAATATACATGGTGTTGCACATTTAACACCAAATACACACTTTGATGTGTTCTTTACGGTACTGAAGATGGCATGTCAATGTTTGCAAGTTATATATTGTTCCTTTGCATTATAGGTATATTTGCAGTATGACTGATCATGGTATGTATATTTGCTGACATCTCTCATAAGATGTGGCTACCTCAATCTTCCTATAATTATTTGAACTAAAAACCCAACATATTGGTTTAAACACAAATGTTACATATATGTACTTTCTGTATCATGTATATGCATTTAGCTACTCTTGAGCTTTCATGTGCATTGTATTACAAAATGATTACTCACATTTCATCACATTTTATGTATGTTTCCTTATAATTTCCATTAATGTAATATAGAGGTGTTTGGAGAAAAGGGGATAACTGTACTTATTTGTTTACTTACGGGAGCACATTCATCACTAGCATAGACACACTTTTTAAGACAACTGTTTGTGTCTCTATCAATTGGTGTAGGATCCATGTATAACACCGACAAATGATAACACCAGCTTTATTATGGTAGCTTATATCATCATATTGACTATACTATGTATTTTTAAACGATTAATAAACACCGTAAACTATAGTTAGTTAGGTTAATGAAATATACACAGAAACGTACTTCATAACATGATGGTGATGTCATATTCAGAACATCATGCATTGGAGGGGACCATAACATCTGGCCAGTAACATTATTTGCTACAGTCCCAAACCATTTTATCTACATACCCATGTAACAAGAGATTTTAAATATAAATGGCTACTTGATTGTAAGTGTCCTTTACATTGGGAGAAGGAGTGGCTCAGTGAGTAAAGACACACACTGGCACTGATAGTTTGAAGCAGGGGAGTCTGGTTCAATTCCCGGTGTGGGCTCCTTGTGACCTTGGCCAAGTCACTTTATCTCCCTGTGCCTCATGCGGCAAAAAAACATTTGTACGTTCCACGGGCCAGGGACCTCAGGCTGAAACATGTGTCTGTAAATCGCTGCGTACAACTAGCAGCCCTATACATGAACATGCTCATATTATTATTATTATTATTGTTACATAGTTTCGACAGTCATACGTTCCATTACACAATAGAATACACAAATGTGTTAGCAGAGTGGGAATGGTTGTTATATAAAAAACACACCATGTCATAAAATGTTAGTAGTCATTAAAGAACACTCAAGAAAAATTCAAGAGGCACTATTTTGCAACATCATTATGTTAATTAAGTGCTTATGCAATATAGGCATAAGGGTATCACTTTTTTAATTGTTTGTTAATAAGCGCTGCAAGCAATATAAAATTAGTTCCATATGTAGTATAGTAGTCGGTGGCTCCTCCTCACAATCATCTCATATAAAGGTAGACTCTTCTGAAATCATACATTGATCCGATTGTATCTTCCCCGACATCTCTGAAATACAGCAAACACATGATGGTCAAATATGGCACCTTACTATATATGTATCCGTGACAACGCGTTACACAGCTCTATATGATTGTGTACATACACACGTCACTCATATATATGTTACAACTACAAGTGTACATCAGTATGTAATTTTTATTATCATTTGTAGCAGCCATAACTATGTATATGAAGTGAACGTTGCCTGTATACTGAAAAATGTGCGCGCACATCTTAGTGTGCGCACGCACTTCACGCTTGGCTCCACTAACTGTTAGCGCATGCGCAAAACAAAGCGAACGTTGTGCGTTCAATACATGTAGAAAATACCAGTAAACATCACATGTTTATTTCAAATACAATGAAGATGAAACTAAAATCATTCTAAACGAGTACATCTGTATTCTTTTAAACCAGACGTGTTTGGACAGAAAGGACGGCCGATAACACAATGCGCAAATGCAATATGTGTGACGTCATGTTAAGCCAGCGTGAAACGCACGCTAACACTCCTCCCACTCAATTAACATTCGGCTAACGCCCAGGGTACGCCTACAAACACTGAGCCGCACGCATCACACACTGCAGTTACCGTTACTATAACAAAACATGACAGCCAATAGGCTTTGAGGCGCGCACGTCGCTTGGGGGCGGGACTTACATCACTAATCCTTTTTAAGGACGCCTTGGCCCATGACAAGGGTCCCACGTCATACGTGGTGGACCCGGTTTTCAATGTTGTAGATGTTGCATGATAACAAAACAGGTATGTGTTAGAGTTATGGAAAAATGTTGCTAATATGTTTAAAGGGATAGGAAAGTACGTATATTTATTCCGTCAGCAATGTGTACTACTCTTTCAGGTTCTACTATATTGTATTAGGAAACAATTTGTTTGTGATCGCTACATGTTATGCAGTCTGCAATGTTACGCTGTATCCACGCATTGAAAGTGAAAATGGTGGTTACAAAAAAAATAAAATTTTAAACGCAGAGTCAACGCATAACGATTGTTATATTTACCATTCTTCTAGAATTAACTCTTCGCCTGGCTGCAACTGGTCGCTCCAGAAATGCAAGGCATTTTCATCCACGCTTGACCCAACCGCTGAATCCAGTATGACACATATCTCCTCCAGGAAGCGCTCATAGGAATCGCCACTGCTTTCTTCAAATAATTGGTCGGGAGGTAGGTTCATTTCTTCGGGTTCCCATTCCAATGCATTTTCAGCTGAAAGGCTTGGTACATAATCATAGTACTTTTGTTCTTGTACAATGTGGGTTTCAGGAATGGAGGCTGCAGATATTGCAGCACGTATCGATTCAAACGGATCAGTAGTAGCGGATACATTGCTATTGCCATTAGGAATAAATATGCCTTTCACGACAATATAAGTGCCGTCTTTCAGGAGAAATTGTTTTTCCTGGGAAATCTTCCAGAAACCATAGGTGTGTTGTAGCTTATCCTGGTCACGTTCAAAAAAGTCATTACTTGATAAAGTGAATCTTATTGAGGAATTAAAATTCCGTGCATGCTTACGGTCTTGGTAATAAGGATATTTTGCTCGAATGAAATCATCGATTTGGCGTGTGCTTGCTTTCTGTCCGCGACTGTTCAAGATGGCTTCACAGATCATGTACTTATACCCTAAAAGGGGATTAATATTGGTAACGAATTCATCAGCCATGTCTGAGTAGCACAAAAGCTGTGTGCAGGTCTGTGTTATTTGCTCATCAAAATGAATGTGCTGAATGGCTAACAAACTCCTGTTTTTCCTTGTCAAGGTCATCAAAACTAACTACTTTGACTCCTTATTTCAAACGCCAATTGGATTTGTAAATCTAATTGGGTTAACAGTTGTGGTTAGTGATATGGGACTGTGGGAGAAACATTTCTCCTTCTTTTATCTCGTTTCTGAAAAACATCCCTAGACTTTGAATTCGTTCACATAGTGTTTTTTTGAAAACTAACAAAGACCACTGTGTGAAAATAGTTCTTAGCCAGGCATATCAGTAAAAACACACACCTGCAAAAAGAAATGTTTTTTCCCCGCTTACATTTCTGTGTGTATGTGAAAGTCTGGTTAACTCCCTGTCTGCATGAGTTTAAATACGTGTGTATATATATATATATAAATATATCTCTCTTATAAAAATATATATATATTTATATATTATATATATTTTTTTTTAATATTGCAGGAGTACACACAACATTGATGGCAGTAAGTATACCTTGTATGAAACCTATTTAAATGGTGAGAAACATGATTGAATGAAGTAATAAACATTTGTTTAAGCACAATACTGTTAGAGTCTCATACTTAGGATATTTCTCAAACATTAGGCCTGTATTATTAAAATAGTGTGCTTTCACAAGGAAGCATGAAGTGTATTAGTTTGTAAAATACATGTATACCAGTTTATATAGTACTATATATATATATATATATATATATATATATATATATATATATATACACACACACACACACACACAAACACACACACACACACACACACACACACACACACACACACACACACACACACACACACACACACACACACACACACACACACACACACACACACACACACACACACACACACACACACACACACACACACACACACACACACTCAGTGTGTGTGTGTGTGTGTGTGTGTGTGTGTGTGTGTGTGTGTGTGTGTGTGTGTGTATATATATTATTATACATTCTGAGATGTTATTGAAACAAGAACACACAAATGATTAAAGGACAAAATTAGAATGCCCAAGCAAGGCAAAGGTAAGTAATAATTTACACATAATCCTGCTGTACACGTACAAGAAAGATGTTTGCAGTTACTTAGGTGTTTTTATAATTGCATGTGACTAATATGCATATGCAATTCTTACATCAATTAACACACCCAAATGCAATGTTTTGCTGCAAAGTCAATGGCAGCTTCTCTAAACTTTGCAACTGGTTCCAGGTGGACCATTACTGAACAGACGATTAATACATAAATATTTATAACACTATTCATTAATTGAGTGTTAACATTTCCAAAACTTCACGTGTACAAGAACATAGTTGAAAGTTTGGAAACAACACAGTCTTCAGCATACATACAATATTAATTAGATAATGTGAAGTCAACAAAACAAGGGCAGAGACATATTGAGTGAATTATAACATTTATTTTTTTTGTTCCTTTTGTGAGCGAGTAACAGGCCTGCTTGTTGTCTCTTGCATTTTTTTTTCCGTTTGCCACCAACTTTCGCCACAACAGAGCCACTTTGAGTGGCCTCTGGCACTTCACGGGCAGGGCTTATGGGCAGTGACTCACCTACAGGGCTTGTGGGCAGTGACTCACCTACAGGGCTTTTGGGCAGTGACTCACCTACAGGGCTTGTGGGCAGTGACTCACCTACAGGGCTTTTGGGCAGTGACTGTTCACCAACAGGGCTTGTGGGCAGTGACACATGTGAGCAAGTTGGTACACCGTGCACAACACATGGTTGGTCCGTTTCATCTTTCCTGGTCAGTACTAACTGCTTGTGCTGTTGTGTTTTTGTGGCCTCCTTTGTAGGTGTCAGCTGGTGATGTAGTACAGATGGCAGCGGTAGGATGTCGTCAGGAACCTGCACACCAATGTGTGCTACTTGACCGGTAACATTGGGACCTGGTGACTGAAGATCAGATGAATGTGGTGAGAAGTGGCCAGCATGTAATGATCCAGCCTGTGAGGTGTTGAATTGGGGTACATTAGTCATTCTCCAGTAATTAGCTTGGGTTTGCTGAACAACTAATGCTTCGAATGAGGTGTTGATTTTTTGCAACTGTTTAGGCACTTCAATGAAGACTCTGTGGAGATGTGCCAATTGTGATACTGTTTCTTCCTGCAGTCCAATCATCCTTTCCAGCACTGTCATCATGTCTGAATGGCGACGATTTTCTGCGTCCACTATTTTTCCCTCTGAAGCTACAATTGCATCGTATGTGGAAGTTGATGGACGATTTGGCGGTACAACAGTTTCTATTGGCACCTCTTCATGGTCACTTGATTGTATTTCAGTCTCTTCTGCGGCGTCATCCTCATCATCCTCATCATCCTCATCACCATGATGTTCTAAAAAGAAATGTACACATTATTAAATGGCATGTTAATGTATGCTGTGTTACTATGTAATTGTACTGTGTCCTAAGTAACACCTAACATGTTAGCATACGTTTTATAACCTCACATTAAAAACTACCTTGACTTACGAATAATGTTTGGACTCAGTATGAAATATGAATGAATGAAAAGTTGCTCTAAACTCAGAAGTCCTACATGATAGTTCACATCACTAACACAATACATGTTGCCTTACACTTAATTTTCACTGACACTAAGTAATCCTATTTAAAGAAGATGTGCAAAACAAATAATGAACATGACAACATAACATATAGAAGAGCACATATTATATGGCCACCAACTGATACACTCACCTTGTAGTTGTGTTGAGCTGGCTGACCCAGGTGAAGACACTTGTTCCATCTCAGGTGACACATGTCCTCCAGGGGCAACTATATATAACAATAACATAAGTTTGACATTTACATGTGTAAATATTGAACAAACACTTATTGTATGTTCTGTATTTATGATTAACTAACAACATCAGTTCCTTAACCGAAAATGTGTGTGAAAGTGAACATAAATAGTTGTAATAACACTGTACATGCCTGTGTACTTAGAAGTTTTGAGTTCCCTAACATACAACATACTATGTTTCTGCAGTAATGCGTGAGGATAAATAGATTAAATTTGTACCTTAAAATCATATGTTGTGTAGTGATATCAGTATCATAATGTACATAACTATCATGAGATGACCATTCACAATGGTTATCATGAAGGTGGTCATATTGCAAAAAGTGTTGTTTTTGGTAGAGGATATGTGTGGTACATTAATCGAAGATGTGGCACACCTGAATGTGGCTGTGACTCAACAAGACAACACATGCAGTGTGTGATAATGTGTCTTTGATAGTAGTTCAACTATAGATATGAGTGAACTAATGTGTGACGTACGCTTTGATAAGTAATGAGTTGTTGGGGCATTTAGTAGCTAAAGTGAAGCTTTCAAATGAGTGTGATTAACTTCAGTTGTGCTAGTCAGGTTGTAATAACGGTATTCCCTTCCACAAAAAGCCTAATCAGCCACACCTTTCAATTACTTGAAACAGGTGAAAATGGTGTGAACTAAGTTGACCCTAAAATGAGGCTGCAATTAGTGTGTGTGCTGAACCCCACCCCCTCTGTTGAAGTGTATGCTGTGATGAGATATTAATTGCAGCTGCTTTAACACAATGGTAGATGAGCTAAATAGTCGTGTGCAGTTTTTAAGTTATGAAAACAATGACATAAAATATGATACGTGTGCCTCATTATGCTGTCTGTATATGAGTTAAAGCAAAAATGGACCTTTTCATAAACAACTATAGATGTGTTAGTGCAAGTGATGTTTGTAGGCCGTTGCATGCAATATATTTGATGCATGCTTAAAATAGGCAGTAATGTCATGTTTGTCGGAGTAAAATAAATAAAATACACAATAATATTCTACATATTTCTGTTCTGTACCTGTAGCTAGTAATAATTTCTGATTAACATGTGTTACACATGTGTACTACCCTGTTGTTCCCCATCTTCGCCCACCATCAATTGCTTCCACTGCAGCTATGCATTTTGGGAATTCACATGTAAATGAGCACGCAATGGCACGTGCTATATTAGTTACTGCTTTTAGTAGGACTACTACATATATGTCTATTTTGAGATATATATATATACAGAATCAGACATATACATATATAGATGCAGGTATGCTTATATTGTGAAGACAGTATAAAAAGCAGTGTAAATATGCAAAATAAGTGTAAGCAACGACACGCCTAGTACAGTAATATTTATCACCTGCTTGAAATTGTGACGGATAAATTCCAATGTCACGGTCACCAGCCAAGCCTTCCACGACGACGGTAAGTAATTTTGGCCGAAGCAGCTCCTCCAATGGAGTCAATATGAGACGTTGTGGTGTGGGCCCACCTCCAGTGCCAGTAGCATGCACGCGTTGGTCTTGTATTTTCTTTTTCAATTTGGACCTAATATCATCAAATCTTTTCCGACAATGATACTTGTCCCTGACACGATTCCCACAGGCATTGACACCAATGACTATTGTGTCCCACATTTCTTTTTTGCTTGCTGCACTTGTCCGCCCTTGAAAAACATATAAAAGATATGAGGTGAATTAATAATAATATAAGCACCAGTTTCCTACACTGCTAGCTGTTCCAAGAGATAGCAAACATGCTGTTTTATGTGTAATATGTGAAGCACATGAGCATTCACTACTAAACCTATACATGTAAGCAAGGTTGCATTCATATTGTATGCAGTTCTGGCAAATTGACCGCCTGTGTTTATTTGTCCTTGTAAGGCATGATAAAAAGCTGTGTTTCCACACTAATGAACATAGAAAGATATTGTGTACCCATATTTGCATATGAACAAAACTCAGATGACCTAGGATCACATGTATTTGAATAATAAATGTAAAGGTACACTTACCTACTAAATGTCCATAGATACTGTCATAGTGCTCCAGAATGCCAGTGACAAGAGCTGTATTTTCCTGGTCATTGAAGCGAGGATTACGTGGCTTCTCCACACGTTTCTTCCGAGCAGGTTTAGGGTCAGAGCTTGGCTGGTGCTGACTGGACTCTCCTTCTTCCAATGGAAGAGCCTCCAAAAGCTGGCCACCAGCAAGCACGCCACCACCATCCACCCCATCAGCAACTGCGCCACCAGCAGCACTCCCAGCACCAGCACTCCCACTCCTAGCACCAGCACTCCCAGCACCAGCACTCCCACTCACAGCTACAGCACTCCCACTCCCAACAACAGCACTCCCACTCCCAGCAACACCACTCGCAGCACCAACACTCCCACTCCCAACAACAGCACTCCCACTCCCAGCAACACCACTCGCAGCACCAGCACTCCCACTCCCAGCAACAGCACTCCCACTCTCAGCAACACCACTCGGTGCACCAGCAACATCACTCCCCTGAACAGAACGTTCACTCCGACGCGTACTCGCACGAGTAGCAGTCCCACTCCCACCAGCATCACTCTTCCCACGCTTTGCGGGCATACTTCCAGCACTCACAAAAAACAGACAAGAAATGTACAGGCAATCACACGAACCACTTCCACATATAAAACAAGACAAAGATGTAAACAAAACAACAAAGGACAAAGCTCACCCAATACACAACAAGTCTCTCAGTCAATATGCAAATCTTCAATCGTCCAGCTCTGTGCGTCTCTCTCTCACTCCCAACAACACAGAGAATGATTAGCAGTACACGTTGCCTTTAAATATGGCGCGCAATCAAATACATGCTTGTTTCGCCTGATTCAGCAAGATTTGTGATTGTGCAACCTAACAGCACCCCGCCACGCACGCCGATACACCTGTGTGTGATCGGCTCATCATCGTGAGAGTGGTCGGATTTGTTTTCGGCTTGATTTTGAATGTATTCGGCACTTACTGCATACGGAGAGGGAAAAACGCCAATAACATGACTAATCGATAAGCTTGCCGATTTCACATAATCGTCGCTTACTGCATGAGGCCCTAAGTCTAACTGAGATGTTCAAATAAATGCAGGTCCGACACTTTGTGTGTCTCAGGGCCTCCATGATGAGGAATTTCCTAGATACACACGAGTCGAAGATCTGTGCAAAACAAAAAAAATACCAATGGGGTCTGAACTCATCTCTCTACCAGGGTTTAATCCCTCAAAAGGATACCCTGGCCCATAAATATATGGATCAGTGGGCTCTGAACTACCAGACTGAAATAACAAGAGAGGACTGGGAAGATATTTGGGATAATGCATGTAAAGCCTCTATATGTACAGTAACAAAAGAGAATTATTTATAAAATTCTGCTGCGTTGGTATTACACCTGTGACAGGGTGAAGTCAACCCCTATCAGTTATGCCTGGGAAACATATGTCTGAGTGCTTCATCCAGCACTCAGAAGGTTAACTCAGGAGGAAGCTAGGTAATCAGGAGGTAAGCTGACACCTGATAACCAGCAAGGTAGAAAAGGATCTTGTTACTGGCAGTAGCTGACTGCCTTAGACCAGAGCACACTGCTATGTGAGCTGCTAGCCAGATGGATTCACCAAAGTAACTAATTCAACCAAAGTAAGAATTGTTCATTTGTTTTTCCTGACTGCTTAAAGTACACTTATGGTTTGGTAATGGTCTAGCCAGCCAGCCTGCTAGATAGGCCTGGTGCGTTAGTCAGTTCTCCCAATGTGGAACAGGTTTTGTTTTGGTTTAAAGGGACAGTGTACCCACATGTTATGTTATGTTGTGGAGAAATAAAGCCACTGAACGTTTTCATTATCCTGAAACTACACGTGTGGACTGTTCCCTGACCTCGGCTACAGGCCGTCCTGCCACAGGTGGTGTCAGAAGTGGGATATTGGACGGCCCCTGTATCTGAAGGGCCAGACAAAAAAAAAATGGAGAAATGTTTTTCTCAGTTCCTTGAGCAACAGCTCCAGCTAGCAGAGAAACAAGCTGAGCAACAGGCCCAGCAAATAGAATGGCAGGCCAAGCAAGCAGAGCGACAAGTCCAGCAAGATGAGCAACAGGCCCGGCGGGAGGAAAAGCTACTCCAACTGCTATTCGAAGGCCCAGCCCCAGGCAGACCAGAGATTCCAAATAACCCACCGGTGATGCTGCCTAAAATGAAGCCAACCGACGACCCAGAGGCATTTCTCCTCACTTTTGAAAGGGTAGCCACGGCCCATGGCTGGACAGTTGATCGCTGGGTAATGACTCTCCTCATAGGAGAAGCTCAGGCAGCCTACCAGGCTCTTCCAGCAGACGAGGCCATGGACTATCAGCAACTAAAGGCTGCTATTCTGGATCGCCTAGGCCTCACACCAGAGACCTACCGACAGCGGTTCCGGACAGTTAAATATACAAACAGAGACAGACCCCGGGTCGTAGCCCACCGCTTAGTAGACTTATGTACCAGGTGGATACAACCGGAGAAGCATACCAAGGCAGAGATCCTTGAACAGTTTGTGCTCGAGCAGTTCATACAGATACTGCCCCCCTCCTCCCGCTCCTGGGTAAAAAGACACGCTGCATTTTCCCTGGATTCAGCGGTCCGCTTGGTGGAAAATTTCCTTGGTGACGACACCCAACAGGATAGCTGGGAACGGTCCGTGCAAACACCAGTTGCTTCCGGTGATACCAGAGGTAGGAGAGCAGACAATCGAGGGGTCTACAACCCGCCAGCTCGGGAGATCCAGTCAACCCGATCGGGAGACCCTTTCCCATCTCGGAGGGTTCCTGGTACAAACTCCCGCAGAGACGCCCGTCCCGGGTCCGAGGCCATTGGATCACTCAAGGGAGGCCACCACCCACAGTATTCCCCGAGAACCTGGACTTCCGTCACCCATCCGGTGGAGAGGATACCACCACCAACCAGAAGGGAGGATCCCATCCAACAGCGGAGAAGTCCAAACACCGAACCCCATCGAGAGCTTCCACTGATGACCGAGTTTGCGGACTCAGGTGATGATGAGATGGACTGTTCATATGGCAGAACCACTGCCACAGCTTCTCTCCGAGGGGACCACAATCCGTGGTTAGTCCCAGCATCTCTGGAGGGGAAAATAGTAAAAGCCATGCTGGACTCGGGATCTGGAAAAACCCTGATCCTAGAGGGCCTAATTCCAAGCAACAGACTATCCTATGACTCTCCTTGGAATATCGAGTGTATCCATGGGGATACAAAGAGATACCCGATGTGACGATAGCCATTCACAGGTTGTAAGTTTACACAAATAACTGGGTTTGAACTGAACGAGGCTTAGATATAATAAATTGTATGTATTCCTTTGGATAGGTGAACACACGATATAGTACAGTAACAGACAAGAAGTACACTTACTTTGGGGATGGGGGATGAGAAGTATTCTGCATAGCAATTCTCTCGCAATCAGGTAACAATTCAGATGTTATCAGAAGAAGAAGACCAAGGATAAAGGGTGGACAACAGTTTATAAACCTTTTGTAACCCTATCCTTAACATTAAGTACAGGTGATTGGTCTTCAATTACCTCTAGCCACTCATTAACGTGGAAACACATTTTGATACATGCCCCCCTGCTAGCTGGTACATGCGCAGTAGAACTCTGGGGTCTCATTTCTGTAGCCCCTCATCTGCATCAGTAATGCCAGCTAGTCTACCAATTTCGGATTCTGGCAGGATATTCTTTGTTGTGAGGTGTGAAATGGAACACTTAAAGACTGCTCTGGTTTGAGCCGTCTCCGCCCACAGGTAAACAGTGAGGGTGACAAAATCCTTTGAACCATACTTAAGTACTAGACATTGGGTCGCCTCTCTGGCCATATGCTACCCTGGTATGCAAAGGAATTTCCTCTGGGTTTTATCCCTGCTTTGGGACACAGTATGAAAGATAAAACACAAACATATTAAAATATCCGGTTCCGTTGGGTCCAGCAGGTCCAAGCTTCCCAGTTCTCAATGCCGGAACAGGGACACCCTATGGTCCAATTTGCGACTTGCTACGACCTTCGGAACCGGAGTTACACAAATACACCTTAAACCGTTTCCTATTTTAATACAAAAAAACTCCACTGTAAATTAAATCACGGTTTTTCACTAAATCCCCATTGAAAACAATGGGCTCCGACACCATAGACTTTCAATGGCAAACCGTCGTCGTTGGCGGCTATGGGAATCCGCCGCCATAGACTTTCAACGGGGCTGCGCCGCCGTTGAAGTCAATGGGGGTTTTCCGCCATAGCTGGTCAATGGAGATTGGCCGCCATTGGAGTCTATGGGAAAAGTCCCGAACTTTCAAGGGGGTCCAAACTCCGTCGGGTTGGTCCAAGAGGGTCAAGGATGGTTCTGCAGCGATGCAGGAGCAGTGACTACAGATACCCCAAACCCTGATCCTCTGGACCCTCCGGAACCGGAGCTATGGATTACCAAAT
This sequence comes from Ascaphus truei, assembly GCF_040206685.1. Classification (NCBI taxonomy): domain Eukaryota; kingdom Metazoa; phylum Chordata; class Amphibia; order Anura; family Ascaphidae; genus Ascaphus; species Ascaphus truei. The sequence continues at coordinate 333,032,575 of NC_134485.1, read as the reverse complement.
TTCAGCTTTTGACACTTAGCCGTTTTCCTGAGCCGTTTCTGCCGCCGCCATTGGACCTATGGCGCGACCCGCTCTTCTCGGTTCGACCCTTATCGGGGGTCCAGGATACGGAGTGGGGGGAGGTCTAGGAACGAGGGGCAAAAAGAATTTTATTCCTAGGTGCTCTAGAACTGTTTATTCCCACGCCACTTGTCGTTGAACTTGACTAATCAGTGATCAAAGCTCTCTTATTGAAAATGTATCCGCTTTGCGGTTTAGCGGTTTGGACGGCAGCCAACTCGTTCCTGGAAAGCTCTTTCGAGGATTCTCCATTGAAGTCAATGGGCCCATTGACTTACAATGGGAAACCGCCGCTCCTCCTCTCGGACGCCATCTGCTGGTCTTCACAGGAAACAGGACCCAAACAGCAAGATTCGCCATTGAAACACATGGAGCTCCAATGGCGGCCTATGGACCCTGCAAAATGGTGCCTGAAAAGGCGGGAAAATTACACAAAGGGCTATAATCACTAAAGAACTATTAACCCTTGTGCTCCCGGATGGATTCTAGTGTGTGTGTGATGCAGACACTGATTAAACCAGATATTACAATGAAACATGGGAACACATTTGCATGTCATAACAAGGGTTAAATCACATTTCTGGACCTCAGCCCAGTTAACCCCTTGTCTCCCTGGTGAGGTCAGGGGATGGCCAAATGGGGTGTAACACCTTTAATCCCGGGCCACCCCCTTTCTCCCTCTACACCCGACAGCGAACATTCTACTGCGTATCAAGGATCAAGAGGCTAGCCTACTAGTGGGAGTTGCTCCCTGGCTACCTGCTCCTGTTCTACTTGGCCGAGACTGGCCCTACTTCGAAACATTGTTGGCCCCTACTCCTACGGAGCCTACTTCTCTGGTACCGGAGAAGCCCGGAGACTTGTTTCCTTTTTCCCCAGAGATTTTCCCCCGTAGACACCACGTCCCAAAGACACGTAAACAGAGACATGCAAGAAAAGAGGACTGGTTAAGAAAGGCTGGGACTTTTGGTAACATTAGTCAGCCCAAAGGACTGCAGGTCATGGCCGGAGATGACCAGGGTGGGGAACAGATAGATACGGGAATTTTGCCTACCTGGATCTTCCTGACTTCCGTCAGAGGCAGATGGAAGACCCAGCTCTGGCTAGACAATATGAGAAGGTGGTACAGGTCAACAACAAGATAATGGATGAACAAGGTGTAAGAGTGTTTCCACATTTTGAACTGTTGAATGACATCCTATATCATGTGAATAAGGTTACACAAACAGGGGAGGTCATTTGACAGATGCTAGTCCCTATTGCGTTGATTAAAACAGTGTTCACCCTAGCCCATACTCTCCCATGGGATGGTCATTTGGGCAGAGATAAGACCACGGACCGCATCTCGTCCCGGTTTTACTGGCCAGGCATACATGGTGACATCATGAAACTATGTGAGACATGTCCTGAATGCCAGTTAACTAGCCAAAAAGGACAGAAGCCGGCTCCCTTGGTCCCTCTGCCCTTGGTAGCCATCCCATTCGAGAGAATTGGGGTAGATCTGGTCGGACCTTTAGAACCCTCTGCGAAGGGACATAAATTTATACTCGTTGTTGTAGATTATGCCACCAGATATCCTGAGGCCTTCCCTCTGAGATCAGCCACTGCTAAACAGGTTGCTCACAGGCTGTTAGAACTGTTCTCTAGGGTAGGACTTCCCCAAGTAATGTTAACTGACCAGGGAACAAATTTCATGGCAAAGTTAATGCCGGATGTCCTGAAGTTATTGGAGGTAAAATCCGTCCGGACCTCAGTCTACCATCCTCAGACTGATGGATTGGTAGAGAGGTTTAACTGTACTTTAAAAACCATGCTTAGGAAGTTTGTGGACACTGAAAAGCGAGCTTGGGATGAACTTCTCCCTTTCCTGTTGTTTGCGGTACGAGAAGTTCCCCAATCATCCACAGGCTTCTCCCCGTTTGAGCTCCTATATGGACGCCAACCTCGGGGTATTCTTGACCTACTGAAGGAATCCTGGGAGGAGGAGCCTTCCCCCTCCAAGAATACCCTTCAGTATGTCATAGACCTTAGAAACCGCCTAGACATGATAGGTCGGTTTGCTAAGGAAAACCTCAAATCTGCTCAAGAACGTCAAGAGAGGCAGTACAACCAAAATGCTCGCTTGAGGGTCTTCCAACCTGGGGACCAAGTGATGCTACTACTACCGACATCAGAGAGTAAACTCCTTGCGAAGTGGCAGGGTCCTTCCCAAGTTCTCAGCCGCACCGGGGAGGGGAACTATGAGATCTCTCAACCAGGGTCCAGGAAGGGTAAACAAATCTACTAGGTAAACCTCCGGAAACCCTGGAAAACGATGAGATCGCTGTTCATCCACCCTCGGGAAGGAGAGACGGATTTGGGTCCACAGCTTCCAAAGGGAAGTACGTACAATGACCCTCAGGTTCCCATGGGAGGGCAGTTAACAACGGAACAAAGGTCAGACCTACTAGAATTATGTGACCAGTTCCCAGATGTTTTTTCTGAGCTGCCAGGGCAGACTGATTTAGTGTCCCATAGGATTGAGACAGAACCTGGCGTAAAAGTACGGTCCCGTCCCTATAGATTGCCAGAGGGCCGAAAAGACCTGGTAGAGAGGGAGATAATAGACATGTTGGAATTGGGCGTGCTCGAGGAGTCTCACAGCGAATGGTGTAGCCCTATAGTGTTGGTCCCTAAACCAGATGGGAATGTGAGGTTTTGCGTGGATCTACGAAAGGTAAATGCTGTATCCAGATTCGATGCATACCCAATGCCTAGGGTGGATGAATTGCTTGACTCTCTTGGTAAAGCAGAGTATATCTCCACCCTAGATCTCACGAAAGGATATTGGCAGATACCTCTAGCGGAAGAATCCAAATGCAAAACTGCCTTCACCACCCCTCTCGGTTTATACCAATTCGTCACTATGCCATTTGGGTTACATGGGGCTCCAGCCACATTCCAAAGGTTAATGGACAAGGTACTACGACCCCATAGGACATATGCCGCGGCCTACTTGGATGACATTGTCATCTATAGCAGACACTGGCAGTCTCATATAAAAAGGTTAAGGGCAGTCCTAACGTCCTTAAGAGAAGCAGGGCTCACTGCAAATCCAAAAAAATGTGCCCTGGGTAAATCCACTACAAAATACTTGGGCTATGCCGTTGGGGGAGGGATAGTAAGTCCACTAGCTAGCAAGGTGGCCACCATAAAGGAAGTCCCCACCCCACAGACAAAGACACAGGTCCGCTCCCTTTTGGGGTTAGCAGGGTATTACAGGCGGTTTATCCCCAATTTTTCAGAAATGTCTGCACCCCTAACATATCTGACAAAAAACAGTGCCCTACCCAAGTTAAATGGTCTTGGGAGTGCCAAGACACTTTTGACATGCTAAAAAAGTGCCTGTCAGAGGGCCCCGCTCTTCGGAGCCCAGATTTTAAAGAGCCCTTCATCATCCAGACGGATGCCTCAGAGGTAGGACTGGGAGCAGTGCTGTCCCAGCAATTTGATGGTGTTGAACACCCCGTACTATTCATCAGCCGGAAGCTGTTCCCAAGGGAAGTGAGGTATTCCGTCATTGAGAAGGAGTGCCTCGCTGTAAAATAGGCAATTGAGGCCTTGAGACATTATGTCGCCGGAGTACACTTCATCCTGGTCACTGACCATGCGCCCTTGAAATGGTTAAACACCATGAAGGACACAAACTCAAGGTTGACCAGATGGTATATGGCCCTCCAACCCTTCTCTTTTGATATACAGCATAGACCTGGAAAGGACCATGGAAATGCTGATTCTTTGTCAAGAGAAGGAGTGGAGGGTCGGGCTTCAGCCGTGTGGGACCCTAGCCACACACAAACAGGGGAGGTATGTGACAGGGTGAAGTCAACCACTATCAGTTATGCCTGGGAAACACATGTCTGAGTGCTTCATCCAGCACTCAGAAGGTTAACTCAGGAGGAAGCTAGGTAATCAGGAGGTAAGCTGACACCTGATAACCAGCTGCCTTAGACCAGAGCACACTGCTATGTGAGCTGCTAGCCAGATGGATTCACCAAAGTAACTACTTCAACCAAAGTAAGAATTGTTCATTTGTTTTTCCTGACTGCTTAAAATACACTTACGGTTTGGTAATGGTTTAGCCAGCCAGCCTGCTAGATAGGCCTGGTGCGTTAGTCAGTTCTCCCAATGTGGAGCAGGTTTTGTTTTGGTTTAAAGGGACAGTGTACCCACATGTTATGTTGTGGAGAAATAAAGCCACTGAACGTTTTCATTATCCTGAAACTACACGTGTGGACTGTTCCCTGACCTCGGCTACAGGCCGTCCTGCCACAACACCCCCAAAAGGTTAAAGCAAATGTTTCCGGAGTCTACTGATAGATGCTGGAGGGGTTGTCGCCAGATAGGGGATCTAGCACCTATTTGGTGCTTTTGTCCAGTAATGCAGATATTTGGAGGACAGTTTCAAAATTGATAGATGTTACAGGGATCCAGTTTTAATTATTCTGGCTAATCCCATGGATGATGTGAATCACTATACAGTTAAATTAATTTAGCATATTCTAACAGCGGCTAGGTGCGCTGTAGCAGCAGCAGCATGGAAAAAGGCACTTCCGCCCTCCAGAAGAGAGGTTATTAAAAGGGTTAATGATGTACAATTAATGGAGAGACAGACCTCATTTCTGAACCATAGCACAAGAAAGTTTGATAGAGTTTGGGATCCCTGGGATGTGGGGTAAGGGTATGATTTGAATAGAAAAGAGGATCTGGGAGTGAGGAGAGTATGATATATTGTTCATAAAATATCGTACGCTATGTAATGTGATTGTTGATGACTGTAAGAATTTTGTTACAAAATAGTTGTTCCCCCCCCCCATCTCTTTTCTTTTTGTACCCCTCCCATTTATATTTGAAAAATGTGGAAAAAAAAATAAGTTTAAAAAAAAATGAAAACGCCACGTTTGTTTTCTGTTGTTTTCTGTGCTTGCGGATGTGACATCATGGCCACGCCTCCCCTTCTATGCCTCGCGACATCGCAAGTGTAGGTTCAGTGAGTGCCGTGGATGTAAAGGGTAAGCAGTGGCAGGCGGGCTGGCGATCGAGGGCGACGACATCTTGAATATGCACGTGCATGCACTGTAACGTGTAGCGTATGCGTGGGAGGAACCCTGAGTTGCGGCGGCCATTACAGGAGGCATGTGCATGCGCATAAAGCTTGGCAAGCGGTAGCCATGTTAACTATAGCTCCGCAGGGGAACTACAACCCCCAGCAGCAACTGGGGCTACAGGAACAGGTGAGGCACAACAGCCAATAGGGCGCACGGGTTCTCTTGCCAGTAGAGAGATACATTTGGCACGCTGAGAGAGCCACGCCAGTGGGAGCTGGGTCAGAGAAGGGTAACGGTGTGCTCAGGGTGCCAGTAGCCTCTGAGCTAAGCCAGAGACCCCCTCATATGCACCAGCTAGGCCCCAGACTCCCCCTATAAGTTTGTGGCTGCTACAGGGACAGGCCCCTGTAGTTGCATAGTGTCAGGGACACAGCAGGATGCAGCGCAGTAATTACAGCCTGTTGTCTGGGACTAGACCACCACACAAATAGAGACTCTCTTCATTGTGGGACCCTCCAGCTGGATACCACCCCACGTAGAGGCGGACGCCATCACTGACGACGACAGCGTGGGACAGATGGCCCCCTTTCTTCAGTCAGCGGTACCAGGTGCTGGAGCACCTGGCAGGTATCAGAAAGTCAACAAGTGCACAAACTATACACTCTCCCTGTGGGCAGCTTTGTCACACACTTTGGGGAGGGTTGGCTCCTGTTGTCACCAGGCTGGTTAGGTGCCCAGGGCACGTCAGAACATTGGGGAAGACCCTACAAGGGTGTGGACAAGGAGGTTGATCAGTGGGGTACAGTGTTGGGCTAAGGCCGTGTGAGGCCTGTGTCATATGCGTTATTGTAGTCTAAGTTGCATGCAGTAAACTTGTTATTATTTACGCCTGTGCGTAATATAACGCCTGTGGTCTGCATAGGCTGAACATTATGGACGTACGTCTTTTTTCAACCTCATCTACTTTGTAACTATGTAATTATTGTATTGGGTCCTGTGATGGGGTTATCCGGTGCTATCAGGATCCCTCACAGGTGGAGGCGCTGTCACCGGAAGATCTAGGTACATACCAGGCTCCCAGCAGCGGAGGTTCAGGCCTCCTGTGAGCCGCAGGTAAAGCACCACATACACTCAGTAGTCTCTACATCTTCCAGGGGTGGGGGAAATAGCGCTACATTTGTTTCTAATTTCTTTAAAAAAAATCTTACAGGTACTGATAATCTTCAAATGAATGAGTTATGCAACAGCACCACCTAGTGTCTTAAATGGGATTAACCAGTCTATTGGTTTCTGAACCTTATAGCATACTGCAGGAGCACAAATGTGTTGTAGCTGATTGAGGAAGCAAAAGTGTGTGGTATTGATTGGTGCAAAAAAATAACTTGTGAAAATGATACAAATGTAGCAAAGCTTGCTGTCTTCCGTACCGCTGCCGCGCACGGTCACATGACCTGCGGCGGTCACAGCACTGAAGGATAAATGCTGCGGGGAGGAATCCCATTCAGAAGCATGGACCCCCCCCCCCCCCCCGCAGCTCCATCGCGGTAGACACTGTCCCCAGCGCTGCAGGCTTTTGGGTTCTTTGTTTGCGACGCCGAGGACAGTATGTCATGTATTGCATAATGCAAAAGTAATATTAATATATGAAATTTCTACAAAATACAGGCACTATTTTATCTAGTATTCGTTAAAGTGCTCTATTACAGTAATGTGACATCTTGAGTATGGCACAACGGCTACGCACAATTTAGTATTTGACAAATAAAATAAAATGAATTATTTTTATTTCCGACCCCCTGAACTTTGCCTGTTGGCTTCCTAATCATTTCTGCATAAACTGCAACATTCTCCTCCTTTCATTTGGAGCTCTGCAGTCCTCTGTACCTCCGTATATCGAAACTCTGATCTCTCGTTACATCCCTACTTGTCTCTTACACTCAACCCCAAGTTGTCTCATCTTTGCACCTTTTACCTCTGCAGGCTCCTCCCGTTTTAGACCTCCCTCACTAATCTCTCTATACCTACGGAACGCTCGTCCGCTTGATATTCACCAAGCACCTTCACTTTCCCCATTCAAAACCCAGCGGAAAATTAATCTCTTTAAAGATGCCGCACATTACATGTCCTACGTCTCTACTATGGTGCACTTGACCTCCCCTGATTGCACTTTAAATAATGGTCTTTTACTCCTACGGTGTCTATAAGACTCCCAGCAGAACACTTAGATTATACACTTTTGGGGGCAGGATCTCCTTCAGCCTTATGTTGTTATTCACCTGATGCACTTATTACCATTTTTTGTAACATATGTATATTATATATGTAACAGGTATGTCATTCTACCTATCTATCCCCGCCCTGTTGTGTAATTCCTGCTAGCTGCAGGCTGTAAGAGATTAATCTTATGGGTTTGTGACCTCACCCATGTTCCTCCTATGATGGACAGGAGTAAGGTGGTGACTCATGGTCTGTGTAAGCCTTTCAGTGATAGGTATAGACCATGAGCCTGCTCCTTCTGTCCTAATTAGGGGAATGCCAAATTTAGAGTCAGTCCTGTTCCAGATCTGGAGGAGAGAGGAAGCAGTAGAGCTATCAGACTCTCCCATGGCGGATGAGCGGGCTCACCTTCAACCTTTGGGTTGGAGGAACATCTGATTCCGCTACAGATTCCCTAAACTACCAGGGGAAAAGCACCATCCAGAGGTATGAAGACTCTGAGACTCTTTGCATCGCTGTAGGAAGATCTGCTGTGGATGTCCTCAATAAAGACCTTGTTCATAATATACCTCTGTCTATCTGAGTATCAGTCCTTGGGCAGGGGGAGACAGAGTGCAATAGTGGGGGCTGACCTCCGAACATCCTGGAGCCCACTACTGCTGGAGGCGCTAAGCACCATAAGAAGAACTCAGAGAATAACCTAAGCCTGTCCTGATCTCCCATCATCGCAGATCAGACTCAGCTCTCCTGACCCTAACAGGTATTTGTACCACACACTAGGTAGTATAAGCTGTGTTTCTCCCAGAGGGTGGGGAACAGTGCTACATATAATATGCAAAAGCATGACAACCAATATACTGTAGACTGCATGCAGCATTATAAGAAATTGTGTTAACATGCCTGCTTCAGTCAGGGCTTATACATCCTAGGCCAGGGGTGCGTAAACTGAGGAGCATGCGCCCCTGGGGAAGGGGGCGCTAGATTTTCGGGGGGACAGTTGCGGAAGTTATAGAGGTCCCGCTCTCTCCCCTCAGGCATTTAAATTAAATGCTGGGGGACCGCGCGAGGCCTCTATAACACCCTTCACGCGACACGTCGTCATAGAAACCAGGCGTCAAATGACGCAGTGGGGTCACATGACGTTACCATGGTGACGTGGCGTCACATGACCCCGCGCATCATTTGACTCTGGGGCCAAGCGGGGGGGGGGGGGGGTGGGGGGAGGGGGGCGCGAGGCGCCGAGGAGAGCAAGCAGGGGTGCACACGGGAAAACGTTTGTGCACCCCTGTCCAAGGGTATGGTGGCACTATAATAATTGCCCTCAAAACAGTAGGGATATAAAGAGTGGCAGATTTACCTTTATGCTGTCCATAGGCTCGGGTTTCCCCCCTCCACAACATAGCGGCGTTATGACATCGCAGTGGCATGGTAACAACTTGTCGTCCAACGTTGAGGCATCATTTGATGCTGGGTCGCCATGACAATGCGACGCTGCAGGAGGGGAGCCACTCCAGAAAAGGTAAGACGCCCTCTCAACACACACGTTCCACAAAAATTGTCGCTATAATCTATAGAGATGTAGTGTGTTGCAGAGCACAGCCAAAATGACATCCAATCTTTCGTGCCTCGGCATGAAACGCGTAGGTGTGTTCATTTAGTCCTATTGCATTGAGCCTGCAATAAATTGATCTGCTAAATTGGAGTTTGCTTGGGAATTTCTTCATTTCTTACCAAGATTGGATGTCGTTTTGGCTGTTCTCTGCTACACACTACTGTACATCTCTGGATTTCTACTACAACAGATTGCAGGCGGTGGATGCTGCCTGGATGTTGGAAGCTGGCAGGTAATGGGCCATACAGTAGTGCCCTGATATAAGTCCTATAAGCTAATTTATCTGTTTTATGCATATATTTCCTTGATTTGGGGTACATACATGGGTCAATATCTGTGGTCGTCAAGTGGACGTCAGTAGGCACATACCTCACCAAGGATATGCCAATTATGTCTGATCTTTATCCATCATCCTATTAATATCGGGACAATTATACAAGATCTTATTATCAAGTTCTACATAGGGTCCTATGTAATTTTTGGGAGCACCACTTTCCACACTTCCTATCTCTATAATCTATAGCCTAGTCAGCCTTGTGGGAAATCCGCCTCTGGTTACATATCCAAGTCTCCCAGCTGCAAAACTGGAGCACAAAAACTGCACTACAGTTATCAAATAAAAAATACATTTGATTGTATGCAAAGGGATTCATTTTCCTTTATCTATACGCTGTAACATTTTTGCTTCAGTTTTGCAGCCAGGAGACTTTGATACATAAGATAACCCTACTATTTTTAGTTAGTGCATGTACAGTAAGTGATAACTAATAATAGGGTGATAGTCTTCTGATTCGCTCTTTTTGTAATTTTCATATACACTGGCGACCAACTTTATTCTTACTTGGCTAGCTCCGCGAATTTCAGAGGACCCCGGTGATGTGCGGTTTTGTGTCGTTTTCTCCCGGGGTATATAGCGTTATTTTCGCGGCTGTGATTTAAGCATTTTATTCGCGCTGGCTGCAATACTGCAATGCCGTGTAAAAACGCATGGGGGCGTTTGCGAGCTGTTGTCTCTGAAGTCTAATACCTTCGCGGTTCAACCTGCAGTACACAGTCTGTGCGTGCACGCGCAGTAATAGTAACATTGCATATTTAATTTATTTTAAAGTACAGTACTGTACAGTACATGCTCGGACCCTGTTGGGGTGAAGTGAGGGGGTTCCTAACATCTGGGGGAAAATGAATTTTAATTCTATGGTGAGTACTGTCTTGTTGCCGTATTATTTTGGTGGGGCTGGCTGGGTACTTCTTTAGGGGGCTGACCATTACTGTACATTAAAACTTTTCTTTTTTTTTTCTCAGAAAAGAAAACGGCTAATGGGGGGATTTCGATGGATAATATTGTACTGTATGCTGATGTTTTCCGGCCGTACAGTATACTGTGTAATAAACCCTGATTAAATAAAACTATGCATTTATTCTACATATTCAGTATCGTTTCATTATTTGTCTTCCACAGTATACTGTACAGTGGTATACAGTGCCTAACATCTATGGGCAAAAAGAATTTTATTCCTAGGTGCCCTAGAACAGAAGTTCCCACGCCAATTGCCCGTGAACTTGACCAAGGCTCTAAGTAGTTCCCACGCCAATTGCGTGAATATAATGTAAAATAACCCGTTCTGTGGGTCTGAGCGGGTTGAAATTTACCTGGTCCCCATTCGGGAGGACCCTTGCCATAGTGGCAAAATATCAGCCTTGCACGACCCCCGGAACCGGAGGTATCAAAAGACAGTTTAAAAGCACATTAGCAAAGTGGCTTTTTTTCTGCCATGCAAGTCAATGGCAGAAACCTAAACTTTAACATCACCCTGACTGCGTTCTGTTGCCACGAGAGGGTCGCAATTTGCCATGCAATCCTGCCGCAACTAGGACTACATGGTGACCGAATATGGGCCCTCTAGCTCGAACCGAACCGGAGTTGTGGGTTCTGCTCATTCTGACTTAGCCGGTTCAAAGCTTTCTCCGCCATTTGCGCTCAATGGTAGGACCCTCCTCGCCGGCGTGACCCTTTCTCGCCGCCATTACTGCTGGGACCCTGTTGGGGTCAAGTGAGGTTGTTCCTAACATCTAGGGGCCAAATAAATTTTATTTCTAGGTGCCCTAAAACAAAAGTTCCCACGCCAATTGACCTAGTTCCCACGCCAATTGCCGTAGTTCCTACGCCAATTGCGCGACCAGGCAGTAAAAAAACAGTGCAGCAAGCGCTACAGTACATTTGTTACACTGGCAAAGGAGCAGATGGAAACAATGTGAGGCAATTCAACATGGTCTTTTATTGGTGGAGTCAGTACAAAAACATTTATTTACAATATTGAAACATTTATAAAGAGCACAGCAATTCTAACCATCAACAAAACAAAACATTTTTGGTGCATGGGGCAAAGGGAGTTAAAGTGACATTTTAAGTAACATCTCCTTTATTAAAGAAACCCAGTACTGTATACAGTACAGTGGGATGGTGCGCAACACTGTCAGTCAGACCTGCACCAGTTCAGTCCTAGAGGGCAGCAAACAGGGCAGGTTTTCAGGGCAACATTGAAAACCGTGCCTGTTTGCGGCCCTCAGGGACTGGAGTTGTGCATGTCCTGTGATAAAAAACAATCAACAACATCTCCTTTGTTTAAGTACAGCAGGTACTGTAGGGCAAAACATGTACAGTACAATACAGTTCAGCACAACAGTATGGTCTCACTGACAGTCCTCCACATTGTCCATCCATGGCCGATTCCTTGCATGGCGCAAAACGCCATTAATGCAGTCTCTAACGCCTTTCATTACAGGATCTGTAACTGTATAAAAGCGCCGCAATTCTTCCACAATGTTTTTCCTTAAATTAGCAGGAAGGGCCTTTTTTACGCGATTCCCATCGTAGTTCACTTTGAACACCCACTCGCAGTACAACGTGTAGGGAACATGGTGCTTAAAAATGATCAAGGCAAACTTGTGGGGTACACCAGCACTCATCACCCTATACTTCTCCCTAAACGCTGCTGTCAGATCGCGCAGGGTGATGTCGGGCACTGTTTCGATGCGAGCGGGTGTAGGTCTTTTGGGAACGGGTGTGCTTGAGGCGACAGGCGATGGTAGGATGTCAGGGAGGAAGCTTTCCTCCGGTCGTGGTCGCCGTGTTGTCTCCTGGCGTGGTCTTGACGGGGTTGTCATGTCCTCCTCAACGGCATACATGTACACTACATCTTGTGGTGGAGGGGGGGCGCTTGGTGATGGAAGGGGGTCGAAGGGCCCATTCATCACATCCATGTCACCCTCCTGCTCCGGCGTCGGGGAAACAGGGGCATTAGCACCGAGCAAATAATGTATGCCCGCAATGTCAGCCTCTATCTTCTCCATACGTTGATTCATCCGTTGCTCCATTTGTAGCATCCGTTGATCCATCCCTTGCTCCATTTGTAGCACCCGTTGCTCCACATTTAGCATTGTCTCCAGAAGCAGATCTATCTTTGCCAGCACAATAGAATTCCCGGGGAGATCCAAACTTATCCCATTCAGCATCCGGTCCAACGAGCTGCTTCTTGTGCATGGCGTCTGGACATCTGGGGGGATGGGTGCAACGGAGGATGAGATGGGGGTTCCGTGGAGAGAAGCGGCATCGATGGTGAGTGGAGGAGGTGACCTGTGGATACCCGGTAGAGGAGAAGCGGCAGCGTCGTCGAAGAGGGATGGAGAAGGTGACCTTTGGATTTCCGGGCGTGAAGCAGAGTCGTCTAAGAGCAAAGGAGACAGTGACCTGTGGATTTCAGAGGCGGCAGCGTCGTCAGATGGAACCGAAGAAGATGGGGGTGGAGAAGACGGGATGAAGATTTCCGGGACAGCTAAAGCAGAGTCGTCGAAGCATATGGGAGGAAGTGGTCTGCGGGTCCCATGGTTTGGCTGCCATTCGTTTTGCGTAGAGAGCGTATTACCGAATATCTTCTTCACATAATGAGGCTTACGTCTAAGAAAACCCTTAACCTTTGGGGTCAGCAGAAGGTTTTCTTTATTGGCCTTAGCCTGTTGCTTTGCCCTTGGCGTGGAAACGGCTCCTGCCTTTCGCTTTTTCAGCATGACAGGCACGGCAGAAGTGAGTGAGTTCTTGGGTCCATAGAACCGGGGATGCTCCATGGAAGCAGGTGGCACAATGCAGTACAGTATCTGGACAAGGGCAAGTTCAGATAAAGATCCTGGAGTGGTGGCCTATGCAAAGTGTGTGACATTTTATGCATGGCGGCCAGGTACAGGTGTTGAAAGTGGGCGTGTGAGTCATTACCGTATAAATACACCATCCATTTTGTGGATTGACTGCACATAGAATACACATCGACTAAACATCGAATATACATTCTTGTGTTTGTATTTCTTTCCACTCGCAGCAATGCCTGTTAAAAAGATTTCAAAGGATCTCAGCATGCGAATTAAGGAGATGTACAGGAGCGGACACCGAATTGCTGCTATCCAACGCTGGCTAGCTACTTCTGACCTCGTTGTGCCTTTAACCACCGTGAGCTATCATGCACAAGGAAAAAACAGAGACCGGAAAAAGGCACCAAGGGTAACAAACGCGTAAGTATATTTATAAAACTTAACAAAAAAAAATATAGAAAACTGTACTGTACATCTACAGTACAGTTCTGTATCTACTGTAATACTGTTGTTATTTCTGTTGATTAATATTACAACATACTGTACAGTAGTTTGTCTATTTATATTTATACAGTAGTACAGCAGTATACATTTTTTGTATATTTCAATTAATCTTACAACGGTATATACTGAATAGGATGTACTGTATATTTATATTTATATTAAAACAGTATATTTATTTGGTATATTTATATTTATAGTACAACAGTATATATATTTTGTCTATTTATATTTATAGTACAGCAGTATACATTTTTTGTATATTTCAATTAAGCTTACAACGGTATATACTGAATAGAATGTACTGTATATTTATATTTATATTAAAACAGTATATTTATTTGGTATATTTATATTTATAGTACAACAGTATATATATTTTGTCTATTTATATTTATAGTACAGCAGTATACATTTTTTGTATATTTCTATTAATCTTACAACGGTATATACTGAATAGGATGTACTGTATATTTATATTACAACAGTATATTTATTTGGTATATTTATATTTATAGTACAACAGTATATATATTTTGTCTATTTATATTTATAGTACAGCAGTATACATTTTTTGTATATTTCAATTAAGCTTACAACGGTATATACTGAATAGGATGTACTGTATATTTATATTTATATTACAACAGTATATTTATTTGGTATATTTATATTTATAGTACAACAGTATACAGTACTGTATATATTTTGTCTACTTATACAGTATTTAATGTACTGTATATTACAACATTACATTTATATACATTTTATATTGCTGCATATTAATAAAACAATATAATTTCTTTACATTGTAGGGAGACAACTCTTCTGGTGGACAAAATAAGTGAGGTGAATGATGAGAGGAGTGCATTAAGGGTCAAATACACTCTGCAGGAAAAGCACAATATGACTGTATCCGAGAGCAGCATAAAGAAGATGAGACGCAGCATTGGATGGAAATATGGACGTGTGAGGTTAGTACTGGACAGTACAGGAGGTAAAAGTGTTGTTTCGCAAACTGTACTGCACTGTGCCGCAAATTTTTTTTATTTCTTGTCATTACAGAGTTTACCCCATGATACGGGACGCAAACAAAATCAAGAGAGTGCTCCAGGCCCAGGCATGGATCGACAGCGGGGAGACTTTCCAGGATTGCATCTTCACCGATGAGTCTACTGTGTCGCTGGAGAGATTTGCACGATTTGCGTTCCACAAAAAAGGCCGCTTATCTTTGAAGCTGCGGCCAAAACACCCTGTGAAGCTGCATGTGTGGGGTGCCATCTCTAGGCGTGGACCGGGATGCATTGTCATCTTTGAAGGTAAAATGTATCAAATATAATGTCGCCTAATGCACTGTACTTGACTAGTGTTGCCTTACCGTATGCACTGTACTGTACTATTGTGCAGTTTTTTGAGCACTTTTCTTTTCTTGCTATAGGAATCATGAATAAAGCTTACTTCCAAGACAACATTGTGCCCGAGATAGTGCAATACATCACACGCGACTTCACCAATGGTCACCGCTTCTACCAGGACAACGATCCCAAGCACACTGCGTCAACGGCGCATATCCTTGAGCGCGGCATCAACTGGGTGAAGACGCCAGCGGAGTAAGTGCAGTAGACCGTGTCCCATTTTTGTTCCCCACTGTTTTTAGCTCTTAAACCAATTGTCCTTTCTTTCCAATGACAGGTCGCCAGACTTCAATCCGATCGAAATGGTCTGGCATCAGCTGAAGGACCATATCCGGAAAGTGGCGAAACCCTCCATAAAGGACGAGTTGTTGAAAGGCATACTGAGTTTTTGGAATGATGTACTCACCGTGGAACGCTGCAATAAATATATAGACCATATTGCCACTGTGTTGCCCATTGTCATCGCACGTAATGGCCAAGCATCAGGAAAGTAGTACTGTGCTGTAGTATTGTAAGTACAGTATGTTACAGGTAAGTATGGCAAAGATTTTTTCTTTCCAGATAGTAAGAGTCCTAGTACTATATACTGTACAGTAGTTAGTTTTTTCTTTACAGAGAGAGCAGCACCAGCCATCAGGTTACAGTACATAGAATTTAACAGTAGTCAGAGTATACAGTAGTTCCAGTACAGTATACAGTACACTAGTTTGACAGTACTACAGTAACTGCCTTCTACAGTAACTGCCCCATTTTTTTCTTTCCAGAGAAAGCTGCACCAGCCACCTACTGTACAGTAGTTCTGCCATAATACAGTACAGTAACTGCACACATTTTTGGTTTTCTTGTCGTTCCAGGAAAAGCGGTGGCCTAGGGGGATGGGGGCGTTGTGTCCAGTCAAATCTGCTTGTACAGTCAAATGTACAGTATATAAACAGCAGCAATGATGTACACAAAACTTCTCCTCTCTCAATGAACTACTCTACTGCAGACAGAATGAGGAAAAGATAAAGACTAAAGAAAAATTAATTTTACTATACAGTATATACAGTACAGTATATTATACAGTACATTACAGTACTGTACTGTATATACTGTAGTATTAATTAATATTCTTATAAATGTGCATTACTCATGTTTCCCCATGTTTCACAAAGGTTTTCCAAATGGTTATCCAATTTCAAGCTGCCAAAATAACATAATAAAGACTGCATTACTGTATGTATTATTCCTGATTATTTTTAAAATAAAATAAATATTTATTCACTTTCCTGCGAATCATAATCATTTACAGCCACCCCTACAGTGCACCAATGAATTATTTTATTTATTTATTTATTTATAAAATATTTTACCAGGATTTATACCAGGATTTATATATTTTTATTTTAAAGATATTAAAGAATGTACTGTATTGTATTAAAAACATGTGACTGTAAACCATACAGTAGTGACTGACAAATATTTTCACACCCTGATGAAATACTGTCTCAGTGTACTCTCAATTCTCACAGTGCTTTGCACATCAGATTTACATTTCAAATTCGAGAGGGGACTTTTCAAAGCATTACCGTTCAAACAACAGGCCTCTAAGGCTTGGGGGAGGGGGATTGTGTGATTAGAAGCAGGCGTGCTGTGTTTGTAGCTCGGCTATGGGCGGATTAAGAAAACAATGCCAATATGCTTAGCTAGGGAGGGATTAAAAACTCTGGAGGTGTGTGGCTGACATAGTTAACAGCAGTGTCATTTCAAAAGGCAGTTAATCATAATAATTGGATGAATAAACCCCCAAAGACAACCCCCAAATATACAGTACTGTAGTACATAAAAAGCAAGTCACTTTAACTCCCTGTGCCCCATGCACCAAAAATGTTTTGTGGCAGAAGAATGTAATAAAGGCAGCAGAATGTACTGTAAAGTATTATTGTGTGTTGATGTTTTCAATTGCTGTGCACTTTATAAATGTTTCAATATTGTAAATAAATGTTTTTGTACTGAC
Organism: Ascaphus truei; assembly: GCF_040206685.1. Classification (NCBI taxonomy): domain Eukaryota; kingdom Metazoa; phylum Chordata; class Amphibia; order Anura; family Ascaphidae; genus Ascaphus; species Ascaphus truei. Next base: position 333,015,547 of record NC_134485.1, on the reverse strand, counting down.
TCCACCAATAAAAGACCATGTTGAATTGCCTCACATTGTTTCCATCTGCTCCTTTGCCAGTGTAACTAATGTACTGTAGCGGCTTGCTGCACTGTTTTTTTACTGCCTGGTCGCGCAATTGGCATAGTAACTACGGCAATTGGCGTGGGAACTTTTGTTCTAGGGCACCTAGAAATAAAATTTATTTGGCCCCTAGATGTTAGGAACCCCCTCACTTGACCCCAACAGGGTCCCAGCAGTAATGGCGGCGAGAAAGGGTCACGCCGGCGAGGAGGGTCCTACCATTGAGCGCAAATGGCGGAGAAAGCTTTGAACCGGCTAAGTCAGAATGAGCAGAAACCTGGAACCCACAACTCCGGTTCGGTTCGAGCTAGAGGGCCCATATTCGGTCACCATGTAGTCCTAGTTGCGGCAGGACGGCAAATTGCGACCCTCTCGTGGCAACAGAACGGAGTCAGGGTGATGTTAAAGTTTAGGTTTCTGCCATTGACTTGCATGGCAGAAAAAAAGCCACTTTGCTAATGTGCTTTTAAACTGTCTTTTGGTACCTCCGGTTCCGGGGGTCGTGCAAGGCTGATATTTTGCCACTATGGCAAGGGTCCTCCAGCATGGGGACCAGGTAAATTTCAACTCACTCAGACCCACAGAACGGGTTATTTTACATTATATTCGCGCAATTGGCGTGGGAACTACTTAGGGCCGCGGTCAAGTTCACGGGCAATTGGCGTGGGAACTTCTGTTCTAGGGCACCTAGGAATAAAATTCTTTTTGCCCATAGATGTTAGGCACTGTATTCCACTGTACAGTATACTGTGGAAGACAAATAATGAAACGATACTGAATATGTAGAATAAATGCATACAGTAGTTTTATTTAATCAGGGTTTATTACACAGTATACTATACGGCCGGAAAACATCAGTATACAGTACAATATTATCCATCGAAATCCCCCCATTAGCCATTTTCTTTTTTGAGAAAAAACAAAAAGAAAAGTTTTAATGTACAGTACAGTACAGTAATGGTCAGCCCCCTAAAGAAGTACCCAGCCAGCCCCACCAAAATAATACGGCAACAAGACAGTACTCACCATTGAATTTCCCATTCAGCTTGCGCCGGTGCCGGTCCACTGCCAGTCCAGCTTTCTTCATCATCCACGTCGATAGTTGGCAGCGGGACTAGTCCATCTGTAGTCAGCAGGTGAGGCTGGAAATCGCTTAGGTACATGCAAGCTTCATCAAAACTGCATGCCAAATCCAGCTCAGCCTCAGGCTCAGGCTCAGGGTTGTCACTGACAGTGGGACCGTCATTGGAAGCCGGTGCTGGTGCTGGTGCTGGTGCATTGCTTGGCAGCGACTGTCGCTTCTTAGTTGGTTTTAACATGACCCTTCGCCTTTTGCCGCCTCCATGATCATAGATACGGGAAAAACCCGGTGATACACACCAATACCCTCCAACAAATTGGGGCTCAATACGGTGAAAACAGGGGTCACTACATAACCTTTTCCATACTGCACGCTTCCACGTATGAGGAGTTGGCGAAAATTTGTAAAAGTCATATTTTTCGATAAAATACTGATAAATTTGAGCAACTGTTGCCATCTTATCCTCTGTTGCATTAATCACGGCCCATATCAAATATGCGTAACTTCTGTCAGGTTTTTGGAAAGCAGGCTGCACTTGAATACTCATGGCGGGTGGGTCTCTGGAGAATAGTGTAACACAAATTAAAACTGGTCTTTGTCTTTCTTTAATATGAAAAGCCTAAATTGATACATTTTAGCAACTCTTCCTTCAGTCTCAAGGCCAAGGCCAAGTTACAATGGCACACTGTCGTACAGTATCTTTATTAAACGAAACACCTGCAAGCCGACACATTACTGATTCGGCGCATTACAAGTCATGAATTTATGCCATCTGGCAGACACGCGAAGCATTGCAGCCTAGTAAATCCTGAACCATTATTAATTAACACATCAACCGCGCGTCAGCCGGGCATGACCCCTGGCTGGGAAGGCAAAAGGAGCCCGGCATGCTCCGGGTGAAAAGTGTCACATTCCAGGAACATGCCAGGTACAAGCCAGTGATTAGTAAGAATAAAGTCTGCCGCAGCAGTAGTACACATAAGAATAGCCTATTTCAATCATTTTGCGTGTACACCCTGAAAGGAAATAATATGTGCGTGTGCTAATCCGGTTTGTGTACACACATGTTGCTCAGATTCTAATGACTTGGTTTGCAAGCAAAATTTATGAATAGCTCGCCTTTAATGAATAGGGTTAAAATTTGCAAAACTATCACAAATAGAAATAAAGAAGCAGTCGCGTTTAATGGGATTATAGGACACATGGTTTAATAATTTTGCTTTGATACAAAACCCCCCTTATGTTCTTGGCAGAGGTTGGATTGGCTGTGAGCTAGCAGATGGACAACATAAAATGGATATTAGATGGTGTCACGTACGGCACACATGTGAGAACGTGACCGGCATATGGGACAAGGGTTAATACACAGCTCGCAAACTGACCCACTTTTCACCTTCCCAAAGGTTCCTTAAATGAGCAATATCTCCCCTCAATCCGTCCCCATATACCATCTGTCACGGACAGCACACAAGTGGGCACATGACTTAGATATGCAACAAGAGTTAATACATACGGCTACTCTAGCCAACTCACCTTTTTCCTGCGCAAGGTACTTTCAATGAGTTTATATTAACCCCTTACTCAACGGTAATCATATCTATCCACTACCACCACCAAAGAAATTATGAAAAATATGTAAATTAATATATCTGCCAGGGTCTCGGGTCCTTGTTTATTATAGAGAAAACTATGCACTTAACACATAAAAATCAAAATGTGTCAGAAAATGTAAATATTCTCTGCAGAGCGTGCAACAGTTCATTAAGAGTCCCAAAGCATGACTTTTAAATAATTTTTTTAATATGTACAGTATGAAAATATGGTGCTTCAGATTACATTCACAGATAATTACAAGAACATAGAATTACAGTATGCAGAAAAATTATGGGGGTAGGTGCCCTGGGGAGGGAGGTTAAGCAACCAGGGAGAGTAACAGAAGATTAACCCCTTGTATGCTATGGTGGTTGTACCGATATGACATACAATGGTACGAGGGTAGTTAGGTTATTTTTATTAACCCATTGGTTACTTTAGTGGCCTTGAAGGCATGCATAATGCATGCCTTCATGGGCACTGTGTCTTCCAAAGGGTTCATTATTATTATTTTAATTGGGAAGGATGATGCCTGGTATACATATTGCAGTGCAATATATACCTAGCATATTCTTTATCCTATGGCTAACGCTGTGTAAGTGTAAGGATCCATCCCAGGTTTTGCCCCTGCCAAGGTCCAGTCACCAGGTTCTCTCCTGCCTGCAGCAGCAATCCAGTATCTGATTCGCCGGTCCTCCTATTTAGGCTCAGCCCTTCCACCAGGAAGTTAGCTGAGCATAAACTTTGCGACGGTTGCTGGCCGCAAGCACCCTGCCTAGTCTCATCCTGTCTTGAACCTTATTGTTCTCTACTATCCACTACCCCAGCTTTCTCTTGACCATTCTATTCTCTCCTACCCATGACCCGGCTTAGTGACCCCTATGATCTGTATCTCTCCAACCCTCATCCTCATCTTGCCTCCTACTACTCTACATTCTCCCTCCCTGACCTAGCTATCCACTACTACGAAGCTGCACACCGGACGCGACCTCACCTCTCCAGGTCGGTGTTTTCTAATCCCCACCTTGGACTCGCGGTCCTGTCCGGTTTGTGGCGAGCGTCCATTACAGTTAGCCGGATAATGTCATGTTAGCCATATGCAAATGAGTAGATTAACAGACATTCATTTTGCATGTCATATATGAATACAACTTGAATACAAGATACAAGTTAAACTTTTAAAAGATAATGTCCGTTCACAGTTTCGGGAACAATCGTTAATACCGCAAATACTACAAAAAAATAAGACCCAATGTACATCCAATATGACAAATTATTTAGTTAATTACCATATGTTTTTCCTATGTTTGTTTCTTCTCATAAGTATGAGTCATTTAGTTAAATCCTTTGGCCAAAACATTTCAAGCCTACAACTAACTGCAGCAGGTTCTATGTCTCTCCTCCTATATAACATGCTGGGATCCAAATACTTCAGGGATGTGAGACACCACTGAATGCCTCATTCAGCTACAGACCAGCAGAGGCTATATAGAAGGCAACTAATGAGCGCTAAACCTGTGACTACATACCTCACCTTCTTATATTTCACATACTTTTACTGAACTACTACACTATAGGGCCGATTCACAAAGCAGTGATAAAATCAGTGCATCTGCGCCCGACTATGCATAGATTTATCACGCACTAAAGCATGAGGCCAAAAATGGTATTCACTAAGAATGAACGCCATTTTTTTTTAAGGCCGACCTCTTTTTTGTATCAGTGCTGTCACGCTATAATTCTTATAGCGCGATAACTGGTAGAAAAAACTGGAAGAGCTGCATGGAGATGCTACGTCTCCATGCACGGCTCTTACAGGCGGTCCTGCATTAAAAATATTATGGGGTGCCGGTATCCCAGTGAAGGATTTAAATCCCACAGTCATGTGATGTGGGAGATTTAAAAGCACAGGGGATACAGGCACACCCTAATGGTCATGTATCTCGGGAAGTATGGGGTCCCCGAGGCTGAAATCAATGCGGTTCAGCTCATTAGACCCTCTGCTCTCGCACACTATTATAAAAATCAATATTTTTATTGCAAGATCTCCTGTAAGAGCCGTGAATGGAGACAGAGCATCTCCATGCAGCTCTTCCAGGCAGCACTTTTTTCTATCAGTTATCGCGTTATAGGATTTAAAGCGCGATAGCACAGATTAAAAAAACAGGTCGCACGATAGTGCATTTTTTTATCGGCCTTAAACAAAATGGTTTTCATTTTTTAGTGAATCCCGTTTTTGGCCTCATGTCTTACAGCGTGATAAATAAATGCATAGGGCCTGTGCTATAAACCTCGGTAAGCCACCTATCGAGGCCTTTTCGCCAAAAAGGCCTACTGTTATTCAGTAAGCCTCGATAAGTGGCAGATAAAGCCCTTTTCAGCATTTTTTTTTCTCCAAACAAAAAAAGAAAATCGCCAGGCGAGTTGCGAGAAGCCACTTATCGGCAGGCTCTCACATTGGTGCAATTCTAGTAGCCTCGAGTAGGATATGGGGACTAATCGAGGCTCTAGAATGGTGATTCCTCTCAAAATCCTCCCGCCAGGAAAACGTGGCGTGAAGGTGGTGAGAAGCTGCTGAGAAGGTGCCCAGAGAGTCTCCGGAGCTGATATCCATTAATATCAGCACCGGAGATCCCCAGCATGAATCCCATGAAATAAAAATGCATTTGTAGGCAACTTCATTACCTTAGCGGCTAACCGCTAAGGCAATGAATGAGTTAACTACCACTGCCATGTTATTGTGGGTAGCGGGGGTGAGTGAAGGTGGTATTTGACACTTGGTGGCTGTTTCGGCCTTGCGGGGGGGTTGTGGGTGGAGTTAACTCCTTCATTACCTTTGTGGTTAATAGTGCTAAGGTAATTAAAGGGTTAACCCCTCCCACTACCCACCCGGTAGGTATAAACACCCACCAAGGGCCAAATGCCAACTTCACCCATCCTCGCTACCCATAATAAATATTTTAAAACACAACAACACTACTACTGTACCCACCTCCTCTACCCCCAACAACCCCCCCACCCTCCCCCCCCCAAACACATACAGTACAGTAATGGGCAAAATTATTATTATCGAGATATGGATAAAAGTGTATTTTCCCATTATAAAATCAAACATTAGCTAGCCAGCCAGCATTAATAAAGTAAATAAAACGTCATACTTACCCCTGCCATCATCAAGGGCTCCTCATCAGCATACTTGCATGTCCATGTCCTCCAATGCCAGGAAGAATACAAGCAAAAATACAATCTAATAGCCCATAACCCCTTACTCACGTTAGCGGTTAATAACCGCTGTAGTAATTAAGGGGTTAACCCCCATCCCTCGCTTCCCACCCGGGAGACCTAACCATCCCCCTCCCTGACCCCACTATACCCATACTGTACCCATTGATTGTCACAGTGGTATATCATACCCAAATAATATGGGCATGATAAGCCACTATATCACTCAATGGTCAACCTAATAAAAATAAGTGTTTATTTTTGTTTCTTGGGGTAGAGGGATTGGGTGAAGGGGGAAGTAGCCCCAAGGATGGATGTTTAGGCCTTCCGGGGTGGGGGGTGTGTGTGTAGCGGGACTGGTTAACCCTTTCATTACCATAGCGGTTCCACTCCACAACTCCTCCCGCAACGTTCCAGGCAGGCCTAAGCACCCTTCCTGGGTGTAAGGCCGCCACCCACGGCGCCCGCTCCTGCTCTTACCTCGGCCACCGGGGCGCGCGGCGTCCGGTCCCCGTGGTGTCCGGTCCCGTGGTCTCTCCTCCCTTCCTCCATCTGCTCCCGCACATGCGCGCCACCGGGGCAGACCCCCGCGCGCGTCGACGGCTTTTGCCTTCCTTCCTGGCGTGCTCCCGCCTCCCCTTCCATCGCGGGCGTTGCGCGCGTCGCACGGACGCGCAACGCCACTATGTCCATCTCCACTGCAGCCAATGTACTTGTTCCTCCCACACCTGGCCTGCATCCAGCCTCAGCCTATCAGCACTCTACCTTCATCTGACCTCACCGCTGGTAGTTCTCATTGGCTCCTATCAGTATTTAGTGCTACCAGCCCAGAGCTGATTGCTGAGCATAGTCAGTCTCTGGTTGTGCTTGCTACAAGCTACTTCGCAGTCTGCTCTTGTATTCCGTTACAGACCCTTGCATGAATCTGGACTCCCGACCTCTGGCACCCTCGAACCTTGGCTCGCCCTACGGACTTCTACTTTCTCCTCTCCTCAACCCTGGCTTTGGACTTCGACTACTCTTGATCTCTCTGACCCTGATTCTGGCAAGTACCTCTACGATTCTACACTCTCCTGCCCCGACTCAGGCTATCCACACTACTCTGCTTACCTGACCCGCTCACGCGGCTGTAGGGTGGTGGTTTTCCTGTATCCCCACCTCGGCCTCGCGGTCCAGTCCGGTTTGTGGTGAGCACTCCTATAGTCCCGTGACACTGGGACCCCCTTCATGGACCCCATCTGCCCAAAGAAACAGGTAATTGAAATGTAACCCCTTCATTACCTTAGCGGCTGGCTGCTAAGTTAATGAAGCTGTTTTAAAATAAATTCTAATACTAGTGTAGATGAGCAGAGGGTCTCCGGAGCAGACCGCATTGATTTGAGGTCGGGGATCCCCTGCTTCCCAAGATACAGGCCCAGTTATGGGGTGCTAGTATCTCCTATGCATTTTATTACCACGGTCACGTGACACGAGACATTTAAGTGAATGGGAGATACCGGCACCCCCTAACGGGGCCTGTATCTCGGGAAGCAGGGGGTCCCCAAACCTGAAATCAACGCGGTTCTGCTCCGGAGACCCCCTTCTCATCTACACTGGTATTAATATTTATATAAAAATCTTTTGATCGCTGGCGAGATATGCGCAGGGAGAGGCGGCTCTCTCTGAAGCTGAAAGAAATTGCCGGGTAAGCCCTTTTGAGAGAGGCGATCATCACGTCGCCGGCTACTCGCCCGTTTTGGGAATTGTGCTATCACAGGTAATCGAGGCTTTCTGAATACCGTGATGGCAACGCTAAAAAAACTGGCGGTGTAAACGGCCCAGCAATTTTTTTTATGAAGGCTACTAGCATAGGCCCCATAGTCATGCACAAATGCACTGATTGTATCACTGCATTGTGAATAGGCCCCTGTGTAGGGTGACCAGATGTCCCGGTTTAGCCTGGACAGCCCCGGTTTTTTAATATCTGTCCCGGCTGCCCGACATTCTTTAAAATGTCCCGTTTTTTATGGCTGTCCCGTTTTTGACCATCAGAGCAGGCGGGGCAGCAGAGGGCAGAGAATGCAGGGAGGAGAGCAGGAGGAGAGCTGGGGGAGCAGCAGAGCGGAGTGCAGGAACCGAGCGGAGGCAGGTCTGACTGCAGCTGCAGAGGGTGGTGGCGGTGGGTTAGTGTCAGCGGAGCCCCAGCAGTGAGAACTTCTGGTGTCTGCTGCCAGGCTCAAGATGGCTTTCCCCCCACCCCCCACATTCCACAGTGACAGGTAGGGACACACACACACTAACTATAAGGAGACAGAAATACAGAATGGGGAGAGAGACAGACACACACAGCATGCGGAGAAACACACACAGCATGGGGAGAGAGACACACACAGCATGGGGATTGAGACATACAGAATGGGGAGAAAGACAGCATGGGGAGAGAGAGACACAGCATGGGAGAGAGAGAGAGAGAGAGACAGCATGGAGAGAGAGAGGGAGAGACACACAGAGAATGGGGGAGAGAGAGACACACACAGCGAATGGGGAGAGAGACACGGAGAATGGGGGAGAGAGAGAGACACACAGATAATGGGGTAGAGAGACACACAGAGAATGGGGAGAGGGGAGAGAGAGACACACGGAGAATGGGGGAGAGAGACACAGAGAATGGGGGACAGAGAGAGACACACAGAGAATGGAGAGAGGGGAGAGAGAGAAACATGTAGAATGGGGGAGAGAGACACAGAGAATGGGGGAGAGAGACACAGAGAATGGGGGAGAGAGACACAGAGAATGGGGGAGAGAGGCACAGAGAGAATGGGGGAAAGAGAGACACACAGAATGGGGGAGAGACACACACAGAGATTGGGGGAGAGAGACACACACAGAGAATGGGAGAGAGAGACACACACACACATAGAGAATGGGGGAGAGAGAGAGAGACACCGAGAATGGGGGAGAGAGACACACACCGAGAATGGGGGAGAGAGACACACACAGGGAATGGGGGAGAGACACACACACAGAGAATGGGGAGAGAGACACACAGAGAATGGGCTAGAGAGACACACAGAGAATGGGGAGAGGTGAGAGAGAGACACACAGAGAATGGGGACGAGAGAGACACATACAGAGAATGGGGGAGAGAGACACACACAGGAATGGGGAGAGAGGCACACACAGGAATGGGGGGAGGGGAGAGAGACAGAGAATGGGGAGATAAACACAACAGAGAATGGGGGGGAGAGAGAGAGATAGAGAATGGGGAGAGAGAGACAGAGAATGGGGAGAGAGACAGAATGGGAAGGGTGGAACGAGAATGGAGGGATGGGGGGGCGGGGTTGGAGGGGAACGAGAATGGAGGGATGGGGAGAGAATAGGCTGTGTGTGAGGGGCGGAGAGACATAAAGGAGACATAAAGCGCTGTTGATGATGTCATTTGTTTTATAAATATTTTTTTAATGTGTCCCAGTTTTTACTTTGGTAAATCTGGTCACCCTACCCCTGTGTCTCCAGGTATCCCCTGTGTCTCCAGGTATCGTGAAGTCCTTAAATCATCACAGAATCAACAGCTTGTTCCTTGTCTGTAAAGTACATACACACATACACAGATGCAGCTTTAGATTACGGAGCTATAAACAGCTTCATGTTAAGCTGTATTTGAAAAGGCTAAAGTAAGCCATAAATATGCCAAGAAATCCAGGATAAGTTGCTTTTTGTAGCAGGAGGAGAGGAACAATCAAAAGTTTTGGGATAGGTTTGGGAATAAGTGGACATGTATACGTGTTAATTATATATAGATATGTGAATGTATATGTATACACGCCCCCACATACAATGGTGTTTTGTAAGAAAAATATGTACGAAAATAAAACTAAAAAAAGTTAGAGAAAGCATCTATCTACTTCTAATTAGTATTGCAAAACATTCCTAATCATTTTATAATCACTGTTATGAAATGAAAACAGTGCTTCCCAAGAACCCTCAACAGATCAGATTAAGGGTATTCCTGCTTCAGCACAGTGGCTCAGTAATAAGGACTGTACCACCTATGCTGAAGCAGGGATATCCTTAAAACCTGATCCGTTGGGGTTTCTTGAGGACTGGAGTTTGGAACCACTGACCTAAAAGAAGGCACCGTAACTCAGCACAAGGGGGCTAGAACTCATTTCCTTTTTAGTTCCCATATAAAAATAGCCATACATTTCTAAGGCCTGATTGTGGGGTGGCCATAAGCCCCTCCCCAATCACCTTAAATACCTACTTGCTCCTCCTCTCTCTGTTTGCAGTTTCAGTTTTCCTCCACCCTCCCCACCTCCATATTCTACAATCTTCAGCCTAGAATGGGCCCTCTTTGAGTGCTAACCCAAGGGGTGAGCAAAGTTTGAATCCTGCGCCCCCCTGCCTGCTTACCTCCTCTCCTGCTCGGCTCCGGTGTCAAATGACGTTGCGGGGTCATGTGATATCACGTTGCCATGGCAATGTGACGTCACATAAACCGCAACGTCATTTGATGCCGGTTACCATGGCGACGCGTCGCCAAAGATCAGGTAGGAGATTCTTCAGAGGCCTCGCGTGGACCCCCCGGCATTTAATTAAAGTGCCTTGGGGGAGAGCGCGGGACCTCTGTAGCCGCCATGCCCCCACAGGGGGCTCCCCTGCCACTTTGCACACCCCTGATCTAACCGATATGTACACCCAGGCCAAAGTCTATTCCCATCGTCTCATTCCTCCTCAGTCTGCCATAGGCCACGCTCGCATGCACGCACACATACAGTTAGGTCTGGAAATAATTAGACACTGATACAATTTTATAATTTGCGCTCTGTACGCCACCAGAATGGATTTGAAATTAAACAACCGAGATGCAATAGATGTGCAGACTTTCAGCTTTAATTCAAGGGGTTGAACAAAAATATTGTATGAAACGTTTAGGAATTGCAACCATTTTCATACACAGTCCCCTTATACTGTATCAGGGACTCAAATGTAATTGGACAAATTAACACAATCATAAATAAAATGTTCATTTTTAATACTTTGCCGAGAATCCTTTGCAGGCAATGACTGCTTGGAACGCATGGACATCACCAAACACTGGGTATCCTCCTTTGTGATGCGAGAAACTGCTGAGAAGCCGTCCCCTGCCGAGTTGTGTTTGCAGCCGAGAGAGATCCACTGCTCTCTCAGCGCAAACATCAGCACAATAAAAATTATTTTTAAAACAACTTTTATTCATAGTGTACATGTGCAGGGGGTCACCGGAGCTGAACCGCATTGGTTTCAGGTCGGGGGACCCCCTGCTCCACGAGATACAGACCCCTTAATGAGGTGCCGGTATCCCTCTGCATTTAAAGGTCCCGATCACATGACCGCGGCATGTAAATAAAGCAGAGGGATACCGGCACCCCCTAAAGGGGCCTGTATCTCGGGGAGCAGGGGGTCCCCGGACCTAAAACAAAAGCGCTTCAGCTCCGGAGACCCTCTGCACATCTACACTATGAGTAAAACACACATATCAATAAAGACTCGTTCCTTACCTTACAGGGTATCTGCTACGGTAACGAAGCAGCATGAATATTTATTTAATAATACTGTACAGTGAGCAGGGGGTCCCCCGAGCTGAACCGCATCACTTTGTGGACCAGGGACCCCCTGCTTCCCGAGTTACAGGCCCTGGTATGTGTGATCGGATGGGCAGTGTAGCCGCCATGTTTATAGCGTCCAATACGCTACGTGCCCGCAACAAACATGGCGTCCACACTGTAACTGATGCCCCAAACCGGGGCCTGTAACTCGGGAAGCAGGGGGTCTCTGAGCCACAAATAAATGCGTTTCAGCTCAGGGGGCCCCCTGCTCCCGCACAATATTATTAAAATACATTAATGCTGCTTCATTACCATAGCGGATAGCCGCTAAGGTAATGAAGGGGTTAACGCATAATAGCATGTTTATTGGGGACAAATGCCCCAATAAACATAGCAGCAATACACAACATACAATACAGTAATGGGCAACATTACTATTATCCACAAATGGATAATAGTGCAGTTGTCCATTTAAAATACATACACAACAATAAAGACATTAAATACATATAGCACTCACCCATGTGCGGCTGCCACGATGAAGGCCATCCTCATCTTCATCATGCCCATGCCCCATCCGCTTCTGCAAAACAGACACAAGAATTAAAACATCCAATGTAATGTCCCCTAACCCCTTAATCACCATAGCGGTTATTAACTGCTACAGTCATTAAGGGTTTAACCCACCATCACCCACATACCCTCCCCCACTAACCCCCCCAACCACCCTCACCCACTACCCACAGGGAAGTCCAACCAAATACCCTTGGGGCCAATACCCCCTCCCCCAGCACATACAGTACAATAATGTGCCAAATAACTATTATCCACATAGGGATAATACATTATTTGGCCATTATTAAACACATTAAATACCGTAATAAAGTAAAGAAAATTCTACTAACCTCATCAATAAGAAGGCTCCGTCGCCAGCATCATCCTTGGGGTCCGTTGCCAAAATAATAAATAGCCAATACATGCAATGGCAACACCACTTATGCATAACATCCTCAATGAATTAAAAAGCAATTTCCTACACAAATCTCATGTAATCATTCAATCTGAAGCCTCAAATGCCACTTAAAACATTGCATTTACAGTGTATACATGTAGCATAACATGTAAACTACATGTACACGCTGCAAATCAATGTTAACAATACAGTAATCCAACTCAAATAGCCTGACTTCACAGGAAGTATATTATGTCATCAAATAAAGTCACCATCAATGAATTAACAGACATGAATTACATCCCTAAACAATTAAAATACCATCCATACCAATTACACAATTAACTATAGCTATCGTAACAGAGAACAAGTTCAAAACATACAAAAAAGGACACCAACATTTACGATATACTATAGCAAGGCTCTCCATAACCTACAGTACAGCATAAAGACCAAAACTTACATCTCTCTAATAATAAAATACATTTAACACACATATATGCATAGCAGCATAGCCACAATCATTTACAATACAGAAAATAACGCTTTAACAACACTATCATTTCTTACCCTGTATGTATATATCTCTCTAGACATACATACATACATACATACATACAGTGGCAAGAAATGATATGCATAAAAAAAATGAAGACATGAAAAAGCAAAAAAAAAAAACACATTAACATTAAATACATTTCTTTATTTAACTTACCATTACTTGCCCCCACCGACTCCCGTTGATCAGCTTACTCACGAACCAATCCACGAACAGGAACCCATAAAATAAAAAACCATAAAATAATAAACATTAAAATAATAAAACACGACAATCCAGGGGTCTTCTAGTTGTAATCCATCTTCATCTGTATTCTTCTACCTTCTTCCGGGGTCTTCTTGCCGTCCGGTGCCACGCCCTGGTCTTCTTTCTTCAGAGGAGGTCCTTCCTCCTCGGCGTCTGGCTTCAAAATGAGACGACATAGGCTTTTAAAGGCCTATGACGTCACATTTTCGTCATATGGTTCCCACGGCCCTGATTGGGCCATGAAAACCATGTGTTTTGGCCGATGTAAAAAAAAATGATGACGTCACTTAAAGGCAATGACAGCACAGCCAATCAGAATGGCTTTGCTGCAATTGCCTTTAAGATAACGTCATGAAAAGACACATGGCCGGACTCACATGGTACGGCAGCCAATCAGAGCGTGGGAAATCTATCCCTACACTGATTGGTTCAAGTACCATGTGACAGAGGCTTTCAATGACGTCACATCCTTTCTCCCCCAAGCCTCTGTCACGTGGTACTGGAACCAATCAAAGTAGGAATAGACTTCCCACGCTCTGATTGGCTGCCGTACACTGTGAGTCCGGCCATGTGTCTTTTCATGACGTCATCTTAAAGGCAATTGCAGCAAAGCCATTCTGATTGGCTGTGCTGTCATTGCCTTTAAGTGACGTCATCATTTTTTTTTTACATTGGCCAAAACACATGGTTTTCACGGCCCAATCAGGGCCGTGGGAACCATATGACGAAAATGTGACGTCATAGGCCTTTAAAAGCCTATGTCGTCTCATTTTGAAGCTAGACGCATAGGAGGAAGGACCTCCTCTGAAGAAAGAAGACCAGGGCGTGGCACCGGACGGCAAGAAGACCCCGGAAGAAGGTAGAAGAATACAGATGAAGATGGATTACAACTAGAAGACCCCTGGATTGTCGTGTTTTATTATTTTAATGTTTATTATTTTATGGTTTTTTATTTTATGGGTTCCTGTTCGTGGATTGGTTCGTGAGTAAGCTGATCAACGGGAGTCGGTGGGGGCAAGTAATGGTAAGTTAAATAAAGAAATGTATTTAATGTTAATGTGTTTTTTTTTGCTTTTTCATGTCTTCATTTTTTTTATGCATATCATTTCTTGCCACTGTATGTATGTATGTATGTACGTCTAGAGAGATATATACATACAGGGTAAGAAATGATAGTGTTGTTAAAGCGTTATTTTCTGTATTGTAAATGATTGTGGCTATGCTGCTATGCATAGATGTGTGTTAAATGTATTTTATTATTAGAGAGATGTAAGTTTTGGTCTTTATGCTGAACGGTAGTTTATGGAGAGCCTTGCTATAGTATATTGTAAATGTTGGTGTCCTTTTTTGTATGTTTTGAACTTGTTCTCTGTTATGATAGCTATAGTTAATTGTGTAATTGGTATGGATGGTATTTTAATTGTTTAGGGATGTAATTCATGTCTGTTAATTCATTGATGGTGACTTTATTTGATGACATAATATACTTCCTGTGATGTCAGGCTATTTGAGTTGGATTACTGTATTGTTAACATTGATTTGCAGCGTGTACATGTAGTTTACATGTTATGCTACATGTATACACTGTAAATGCAATGTTTTAAGTGGCATTTGAGGCTTCAGATTGAATGATTACATGAGATTTGTGTAGGAAATTGCTTTTTAATTCATTGAGGATGTTATGCATAAGTGGTGTTGCCATTGCATGTATTGGCTATTTATTATTTTGGCAACGGACCCCAAGGATGATGCTGGCGACGGAGCCTTCTTATTGATGAGGTTAGTAGAATTTTCTTTACTTTATTACGGTATTTAATGTGTTTAATAATGGCCAAATAATGTATTATCCCTATGTGGATAATAGTTATTTGGCACATTATTGTACTGTATGTGCTGGGGGAGGGGGTATTGGCCCCAAGGGTATTTGGTTGGACTTCCCTGTGGGTAGTGGGTGAGGGTGGTTGGGGGGGTTAGTGGGGGAGGGTATGTGGGTGATGGTGGGTTAAATCCTTAATGACTGTAGTGGTTAATAACCGCTATGGTGATTAAGGGGTTAGGGGACATTACATTGGATGTTTTAATTCTTGTGTCTATTTTGCAGAAGCGGATGGGCATGGGCATGATGAAGATGAGGATGGCCTTCATCGTGGCAGCCGCACATGGGTGAGTGCTACACTGGCGACACGTTTAATTCGAGTAGGGCTAGTACCGCAAGCCGGGACATATCCCGGCTTGCTAGCCCCACTACCTCGGCGTGCTGCGCGTCACCGACGCGCGATCACGCATCACCGACGCGCGGTCACGCGTCATTGGGATCCTGCACCCCCTGCACGCGCGTCCAGGGCTCCCCGAGGGAGCCCTGGTGTCCCGCGATGTGGGGGACGGCGGCAGGGGGTTCCGGGGGACCCGGCGGACCCAGCAGCGGGGAGGAGAAATCCCCGATCGGAGGGCGCTCCTCCGTGGCTTCGGCGCGCGCCGGCACCCTGCGGCGCGCGCCAGGTTACTGCTGCGGCCGAGACCGGGCAAATGCTCGAATAAACTCGGCCGCAGCAGTATATGTATTTAATGTCTTTATTGTTGTGTATGTATTTTAAATGGACAACTGCACTATTATCCATTTGTGGATAATAGTAATGTTGCCCATGACTATGCTGTATGTTAGGGGGGTATAGGTGTTGTTGGGGTCATATATATATATATATTTATATATATATATATATATATATATATATTTATTTATTTAGTTAGTGTGGGGCTGGTGTGTGTATTTTTTATTATTGTGGGTAGTGGGGGTGGGTGAAGGGAGTATTAGCCCCAACGGTGTTTGTTTAGGGCTTGCGGGTGGGTAGCGGGAGGCCTTAACCCCTTCATGACTGTAGCGGTATTAACCGCTACGGTCGTGAAGGGGTTAAGTGCACCCGCAACCCCCCCGCAAGCCCTAAACAAACAACAAGAGCCAAATACCCCCTTCACCCACCCCCACTACCCACAATAAACCTGGCACGGCTCTTTAACCCCTTCATTGCCTTAGCGGTTAACCGCTAAGGCAATGAAGTGGGCTTTAAATGCATTTTTCCTGCCTCGGATGCATGCCGGGGGGCTCCGGTGCTGATATTAATGGTATCAGCTCCGGAGACCCCCGGCATCAATCCCGGCCAGGAAAAAGGCCTGAATTTTTTCTAAGTGCCGATCCGCCACTCATCCGCTGCCTCTGAGCAGCAACTTGCCAACTTTTTCTTGCGTGGCTGATCCGCCAGCGAAACGGTATTCTAGAGAGGCGAATAGCTCTGCTTAGCTATTCGCCTCTACTAGAATACAAGGTAGCTGAAAAAGTTGGATTTTTAGGCGGAAAGTGCCTTCTCGCCCCGCAAGCGGCGGAAAAAAAAAAAACCGCCAGCAAAACTGGCGTTTTTTTTTGAATCTCGCCACTTTCTGGCCCCTTTCTGAATACGGATAGGCTTTTTAGATGGAAAAGTGGCGAGAAGTGCCTTTCCGCCGCTTACTGCATGAGGCCCTAGGCCTTTATAAGGATGCTATTTCCATTCAGCTAGTGCCCGAGCAAGGTATCTGATCCCTTGTGCTCCTGGGCCCTGTCTGGTTTCCTACATTGTACTTTGCCTGCCCTGAATTTTTGCCTTTTTACATAGGGCTTTTCTTATAAACATTGGAAGATACTCAATCTTGATCCCATCTTAGGTTCCCTCATTAAACCCAAACCCGACATCGTATTTTGGAGAGCACAAAATCTTAAGGGGCTCCCAGCTTATTAAAAAGCCATCAGAAGGGTCCAAATACTATTCGGTCCAGATTGGGAATAATAGGCAATCATAAGTGTGGCAGGTGCAAAGCATGCAACCATATGAGGACGGACAAAGATGTCACATCTACAGTTACAGTACTCAGAAGAAACACCCTGTAAAGAATTGTATTCATTGTCTTTCTACGCATGTTGTATACTGTATGTATTACAATGCGGATATGTCTTACAATACATTAGTAAGAACAAAAGGGTACTTAAACTTCGTATACTTGAGCATTTAAGAACTATAAAAAATATCCTGAAATTAATGAAAAAGGCCAACCTCTTCCACCCTTGCTAAGACACTTCAAAGATATTCACAAATGTGACGCAAGTACTTTAACCTTTAGGAATCGAATCTATTCCCTTTTCGGTTAGACAAGGAAATAGGGAGCTGACATTACTTAAATGCGAACAATTTTGGATCTACACATTTGGGTCTAAACAACCCGTGGCTTTAATGAATTGATAGAACTAACTCCCTTTCTAAGGTTATGGCTGATAATTACGAACACGGAGAAAATACCCCAAGTATTTATAGTAACTGTTTGACTCATTCATTCCGTCCTCCAAGTATACATGTTAGCTTTACAGTAGTTTCTTTGCATTTATTTTATTAATTAAGTTTTTTTTTTTAAACAGTTTATAATATATTATATAGGTGGATTTAAACTATTATATAAATATCTTTTTTGTATATATACTGTGATTTAAAGTTGATTTTAAGTTTATTTTGATTCTGAAGTTTATGCACTTTATATTCAATTGAATTGCACATTTTTGGGAACAACTGATGTATATATCATCATTGAATATTGTGTTATATTTATTGTGCCAAGTAAATAAGATATCAGAGCTGTATATCAAGCGATTTACCCATATGGGTGTGTGGACTCTGTGACAGCCTCACAGCTACTGTACACGCTCGCCAGCTACTGTAACACAATTTTGCCTTCCTTCACTCCCTCATACTCCCCCCTCTCCCCGTATTCCCCTCCCTTCACCTCCTCCTTCTTTTACCAATTAGCATATACAGCCGTCATTGGCAGAAGGAGGTTCATAACGCGCGCACACAGTGCTTCCCGTGATCTACCTGACAAAGTACGTTGTTACGAAACGCGTCGCGGTCACATGAGGCAATCTCAGCGCGCTTGCCCTTTGGCTGAGGACAGCTACCAGGAAGTTCCAGCGGTGATTCTACCCTGCCGTGGAGAAGCTGCAGTCTGGACGGTTTTTACAGCAGCTACCCCCGGCGTCCCGCTTGCCACTTCATGGTTAGTATTGTCCTTCCCCTTGGTGGCCCCCCTTTTTCTTTCTATATTCATGGTTACACTGGTTTCATGATTGTTGATTTATCTTTTGGTGTTTGTTGCTTTGATCATTGTGGTTACTCTACTAGGTAGACACGTTGTATCTATGCCATTGCACTTTCTATGCACTTCACTTGCATTTTGTCTTGTCTTCGTTGCACTTTATAGTATTTGTGCAATCTTATATGTATTTTGTAGTTGTTTCACTTTAGGTGAATTTCTTTTGTATTTATATTGCACGTGTGTATGCACTTTATATGCTTATACTGTTTCTTACATGCCTATAGTTAATCACTTTAAGGGTCAGTATTCTGTTTGCATTTAAATATTGTTATCTTCACTTTGGGTGATTAATTTAATCACTTTGTGTCACTCAGTTTTTATACTGCATTTTAGCTGATATTTTAACTTGTTAGATCCATTGAGATTTTATTAAAATGATCCAATTACGTTAATCCCTGGTGCGCTGTGTGCATTCTTTTTTAGTTTGTTCTGAGATATTGTATACCCTTTGGGTTATCTCATCTAGGAGACTGTGGGGAGTGACTCCATGCACCTAGCAGCAAAGGGATTGGTTTCCATATAGGATTCAAGACAGCACGATCGCGGATTTCTCGAATTGTCAGATTATAGTGCTGCATCTTTACAGAAAAATAAATAAACTGCGAACAAATAGACAACATGCTACTGTATGCAGGAACCGAGATAACACCGAGAATAAACATCAGGAATAAAACACATGGAACGCAGGATTCTTTCATAAAACCTTACACTATAAATGCTGTGCATTTAAGGGCAGAATAATGTTCCCCTCTATCAGGGTGGCCAACTCATGTCCTCAAGGGTCACCAAGAGGTCAGGTTTTAAGGATATCCCTGATATTGAGCTACCTGTGCTGAAGCAGGGATATCCTGAAAACCTGACCTGTTGGTGGCCCTTGTGAACTGGAGTTGGCCACCTTTGTCCTAGGACTTGCAACCCCATCAGTAAGGACCAGTGTAACAAGAACTTCTCACTGTTGAGAGAAACTGCCTCTAAATCCAGTAGTGTGCTGGTTAATTGCACAGGCAATCAACCAGACTCCACCTGGCTGATTAGGACTGTTAGAAAAAGTCTGGTCTAAGTAACAGGAAAAAAATTCCTTAGCTCACAAGTGAGCTGACAGAAGAGAAAGAGGGCTGTCCTGAGAGAAAGACACAAGGGTACCAGACCCCTTGTGCCTGGACCAAGGCACCGGTATGCCTGGACCCTCAAGAAGACACCTACCCGGACACCACTGACCTGAAGAGCCACCTGTGTTAAGGTACAACTGAGACTTTGGGGTGATAAGTGGGTAAGGGGATTGTATATTTTTGTTTACCGTATTATGTAAAGGAACAGGCAATAAAGCCTTATTTGATTTTCACCTTAAAAACGGTCTCCATTGCATACCTCTGCACACATCTCTTACATATGGTGTTTGAAGTGGGATGAGAGGTGGCCCTAGAATTTTAAGGGGCCCCGGAGACTGCCTGTTAAATTTTTTTGTGCTTTTGCCTGCATAAGTTCCTGCAACAGTCTGAGCAACAAAACACGTGCAGAAGTGACCAGAATTAAGGGGCTACACATCCTGGTAGGAAAACTACACTGCACTGGAGTAAACCACCACGCCACAGTTTGACTGGGAGGACTGCGGCAGACGGTGACCCACACAAGGGACTGATGCTGTGACCAGAGTCTACTCGACCACTTGTGAAAGGAAAAAAAACCCATGGGATTTTAAAATGGCCGCCCATCTGAAGTCAAATGCAGACTCTGCAAGAATGGGAAGAAAATGTGTTCCTGGTGTAAAGCGCCCAGCCACATGGAGCAGTGTCCCTTCAGGCCTTATTCAGATGATGAGGGTGATCCCTACGTGGCCCCAGAAAAAGGGCAACAGCCAGAGGGGCCTTCCTTTTCCACCTACTGTATGCTTCTTCATAGGTACTTCTTTTCTAACATGTTATAGCCCCAGCACCCCCACATCTCTGCTGACAGTAGCAAGAGTGTTCACTCTCCCCCTCCCCATTTCCCTACTCCTATTACAGCTAACGCAACTGCAAGAAAAGCCTGGCGGATACAGCGAAGCTGCTGAGGTTTCAAATAAAGACGAGACCCCAGTATCCCTGATGGGACGGAGTCGTCCAAAACAAAAAGGCGGATAAAGAAAAGTGGTGCTTCACTTACCGTGGAAGAACCAGATACATCCGCAGATCTCGTGGAGAAAAAGGGGTCCAAGATGCCCTGCAGCCTAGAGAAAATGGAGGATTCCTCACGCAGATGACAGAATATCCAGAGGGCAAAGGCAGAAGTCATGTAACCTAAAGAAGTGTCTGTCCGGTGCTAACAGTGAGGAACCCTCAACCAACCATACCAGGTAAGCGGAGCCGGAACCAGTGAGTGACAATTCCTTGACCAGCACTGATGATGCCCTGAAAATTGCCAGGCGTGACTGTGATCTGCTCCGGGAACAATTGAAAATGGGGAGAGAAAATAATGCTGAGCTACAGAAGACTGTGCTTGCAATTTACTCGGCGGCCAAGACCGAATTGGAGGCTCTAAGGACGGATCTAGATACTGCGAATGCTACTAATGCCACCATGGATAAAAAGCAAAGCAAGTCTGACTGAATGATTGCTAATCTGAAACAGAAGTATGAGGAGGCACTGAAAGAGATAAGTCTCTCTCACAAGAGGTTCGCAATTACAGTACCTGGGTGGAAGTCTCTCAGAATGAGGTTCACACTCTCCGCATAGAACTGAATGTCCCACACCAGGAGGTGGACATATCGCAGAGGTGGACATATCGCAGAATGAGGTTGATACTCTCCGCGTAGCACTGTATATCTCACACCAAGAGATCAGCAGTTGCCACACAGAACTGGGTCTCTAAAAAGGAACTTCACAGTCTCGCTGAGGAGCTGGACATCTCTCAAAAAGCTGTCTACAGTCTAAGTATGGATCTTAAAGTCTCTCAGAAGGAGCTTCACACCCTTAACCTAGAGATAGAAGTCTCACGCCAGGAGACCAGGAGTCTCAAATCAGAAGTGCGTAAATGGAAGAAGAACAACAAGGAGGCCCTGAATATTACAGAGACTGTAAAAAGAGAAAATACAATGCTGAAAGAAGAAAATTCTGATTTGACATCAATGAAAAGAAGGAAAAGCTGCACGAGTTACAAAAAATAAAGAAACTATTGGAAGATTAAAAGTTTAAAGTATTGGAGAAAGACACACAAGCAGAGCAGCTATGGCAGAACCAACTGCAAAGTCTGCGTACGCACCTACAGATTGCCAAAGAGAAGCAGCGATCTCTGCAGGAAGAAAATCTGCAGGCTGCTAATGTTCTGCAGGAACGTCTTATTACCCAGTGTCCCCCCGCAGAGCAGCATGAGAAACGGAAAGCTACCCTAAGCATCACCAGAACATCATTAGAGGCCAAGCTTAGAGGCCAGGTAACTCCGTACAAGAGGGAGCACAAGAAGGTGCAGAAACTGAGGCAAGCAGCTGCGGACCTAGCACACTCACATTCAGAGCAAACTCCAGAAACAGGATTCACTCACTGATGAGCTAAACTTCTTAAAAAGGGAGAAAAGCAGCTGAGTAATTCAGAAGTACTACAAAGCTCTTGTCCAAGCAAGGTTGGAGAGAGAAATGTATCTGCGCAAACGCTCTGCAGTGCTCACCATACAGGCTGCATACAGAGGAATGGAAACTCGTCGGCTAAATAGCCAGAATAAAGCAGCCTGACTTCTCCAATCCATATGGAGAGTGCAACGTCAAAGGAAGAATTATGAACATTTGAAGCAGTGTGTAATCTTACTCCAGTCAAATGTTAGGAAGTGTCTGCAGAAAAGATACTACAAAAAATTGAAGGAAGCTGCTGGTGTGATCCAATCCAGATATAGGTTCTACATCACAACCAAGCAAGCTGTGCGTTGCTATAAGCGCACCCACAATGGCATCTCAGTACTACAATCGGCTTTCCACACAAGTCAGGAAAGAAGAACCGAATTACGACTGAGAAGCGCAATACAGTCATACTACTGTGGCCCCATGGCCAAAGCCACATTACTCACAATGAAAATAGCCGCTAGAAAGATACAAAGAAAATATCTTTTTGTTCACAGATGCACCAGATTCAACCTCACCCACCCAGCGTACATCTGCGTTGCTCCAAAGGCGCACAGCCTGATGAGGGCCCCCCAAGAACTGCTCCCCTCTGCACAGGACCAGCGTGCTAAGGGTTAACATGTGCTTGTTATTTGTTGAATTGGCAACCCCACCCACTGGAATGTTAATGAGCCAAGGGGACAAAGAAAAGATCTTTTTGTTCACAGTTGCACCAGATTCAACCTCACCCACCCAGCTTACATCTGCGTTGCTCCAAAGGCACACAGCCTTTGGCGCAGCCGAAGGGCAGCCAAAGGGCGTGAGCCGTTTGCTGCTGTTCGCTGATGTTAGTTGATGTTAAAGTGATGTTGAAGCTGCTCTATTTCTATCTGAAACACATAAGCCCTTTATCCCCTGTACCCAATTTTCCAACTTTATCTGTCCACGAAATGTCTATGAATTACCTGTATAACCCTGTTCTTTTATTGTAACCATGTATTTTTTTATAACTCTGTGCCCAGGACATACTTGAAACCGAGAGGTATCTCTCAATGTATTACTTCCTGGTAAAACATTTTTATAAATAAAAAATAAAAAATACAGTCTTTGGCTAGATTGAGAACACCAAAAACGTGATATTGTGAGGTGCTATACACACCACTTAGTATAAACAGTGTAAAAATTTGTGATGAATAATACTGTGTTTGTGAATAAAAATATATGTGAAATACGTTCTCATGTAACTTCTGTGAAATAAGCGAATAAGATGGGTTAAATATTGTCTCAAACCTCTGATGGGGGCTTGTTTTCACAGTCCCCCTCCACAAAATCTCTCTCCAAAGTTTTAGAGGGGGCACGGACCAACCCAAAAAGAAAAGAAAAGAAAAGTATAGTGCTCTCTGATGAGATTGAATAATAGTTCTATATAAACTTGGCTCATATAAATGTTCTACTTACATCAAATAAGTGGTTTAAAAGCCTTTCTCCCTACTGTTGTAGTTTGGATCTCTCTCTCTCTCTCTCTCTCTCTCTCTCTCTCTCTCTCTCTCTCTCTCTCTCTCTCTCTCTCTCTCTCTCTCTCTCTCTCTCTCTCTCTCTCTCTCTCTCTCTCTCTCTCTCTCTCTCTCTCTCTCTCTCTCTCTCTCTCTCTCTCTCTCTCTCTCTCTCTCTCTCTCTCTCTCTCTCTCTCTCTCTGTAGGTTAAGATGTTCCTCGGGTAAGGAAAAGGCAGACATAGTGCAGATCAGTTGGTCATAAGTATATTAAAGGTATGTGCAAGATATACTCTCATTCTCTATAATAATAAAAGGCACAGAATAAAAATGAAGGTTTAGAGATGGCGCTGAGTCTTCTTAATCTCTGCTGGAGTTGAGTGGTCAGGGCGTCCCTTTGAAGGTATGTTACGCTCGCTGCCGTGTCCTCTCGGCAGCTGGTATCCATTCCGGGCTCCCTTTGCGGGCTCCTCGACATCTGACGTCACTCTCGCGAGCTTTTGATAACGTCACCTCCTATTGGCTGGAATCACTCGGCGCACTAGCTCTGTTCTTTCTCTTGACTTGGCTTCTCTACGTGTTTCGCAGTTGCTACCGCTTCCTCATGAGAAAAGTACCCCCCCCCCATGCTGTCTAACAATATACAGTATAGTGTATTATTAATTAGTTAATAACTGCCATAGGAGTAGAGGAGGAACAATAATGATGCTTATACAGATAGCTATAAAAAAACAACCTATCTTATCGATATGATAGTTCTGATGCTGCATATAGTTTTTACATAATACATACAAAGTTTATTACATTACAAAGAAGTTTAAAATAATTGTAATATCTAAAATAACTCATGATAGTATCTTATACCTAACAATCCTATGAAATCTGATCTATAAAATAATGGATATATAAGAGACCACTCTAAGCTTAAAGCTGCAGTTCAAGCAATATCCTGTATGTGTGATTTTTTTTTAATAAATCAGTTATGTAGTAAGAACAAATACTTTTAGCATTTTCCGTTTTTAAAAAAACAACTTTGAAAGACCAATTTTCTTGTATTCTATTTTAACAAGCATGTTTGTTTCTATAGCAACCATTTACACTCCCCAGATCTAAAGATGTCGCCAAATTTCGTCGATCAATAGACGGAGAACGAATTGACCGGCAGCTATCCAGTTCTTTAGGTAAGTAGAGATTGCCAACATGAAACTATTGAAGTAAAAAAAAAACTAAAAAAAAAAAAACGGGAGCTTGAACTGCAACTTTAATTGGAAAAGGTTCTAGTTCACATACTTCATAAACATATAATAAATACTTCCATGGAGAAAGAAAGAGACAAAAAAGGGGACAAAAATGATTTAGGCATACTGTAACTGGTTCGTGTTCACACCTCTACAGGTACAACACTAGGTAACTACCAAACTGAGATGCCACGTGAGTCAATTGGTATGGATAAAACCGCCGCCCAGCTTGAACCCCCGTGAATATGGCTACAGAACCCGATGTCGGTGGTCACCCTAAATTCAGGGGAGAAAGTGTAGCACTATGAGGCCAAGATGGCCGATGACCACAAATTGCTGGACAATGAGAGGGCCCAGCTGCAGCTAGAGCTGGACAACGTCCAGGAGGAGCACCGGCAGCTGCAGATCACAAATAGAGAAAAGGAAACAGATTTAAGCCTTGCTCTGAGTCAACAAGGAGATGTGGAATCGCAACACAATTCCAAAGAAGCTGAACTGGCAACTGCATTGAGTGGAAAAAGAAGTGCAGAAGGACAGCTTCAAGAGCTGAAAACTATTCTTGAATGCTCTTTAAGTGATACCATGAAATGGCACGAGTCTAGGATAGTAGAAATAGATTCCAGACATCAGACAGGATTCAAAAGTAAGTTGAAAGAGGCTTTGCAAGACCTCAGCAAGGGTTACAAGGAATGGACATTTAGTGCTAAATTGGGGTCCATGGAAAGGATGGCGAGAGAAAGCTATTTGCGTAAACGCTGTGCGACTGTCGCCATACAGTCTGCCTACAAAAAGAGGATCACTTGACGCAGAGGAAATCTCATGACCACACGGTCAGTAGAAAAACTGTACGTGGAAAAAGTCCTCCTCGAACTACTGAGGAGTGCTGATTTCAAGCACCTTCTGGAGGAGACACTAATAACCTGGAGAAAAGGCTCCAATCCCAGGGGGACTGAGGGTTCTCGTACTCCATCCAGTCTCATTCGAGCCGCAAAGATATCTCGCGGGAGAGTGGAAGGATGGGCTTTGGCCGTGGTAAGCCCGAACTTCCCACAAACAGCGGAGGTATGTGTAAGGAATCCACTACTGGCTTTGACTATTGCTGTGCAGTTGCAAGCTTCCTCTGGCAATCTATGGCACAGGTGCTGCCTCTCATTGCAGCTTCTGCCCTGTGCTACTTCATTGGAGGAATTCTCACACACCCTCCTCCTGTGATTGGATCTCCGCCCTTTATATTCTAGGCGTTGGCTCTGAACCAGCGCCGAGCATAACTATTCATATCTCTATGTTACTGACTCTGCCACAAACCACCCCAGGCCTCTCTCCTAGCGTTCTTACCTTCCAAGTTCCTGAGTATCCAGAGGCCTGGTCCTGGACGTCTGTGCTGAAGCGTTGTTGCCAGCACTGGCCTGCTGCTATCTCCTTGCAGTGGCCTACCCCGGATGTCTGTGCTGAAGCGTTGATGCCAGCACTGGTACTGCTGCATTCCCTCCTAGCAGTAGCTACCCTTCCTTTCCTGCGGTCTGCTGCTATCTCCTTATAGTGGCCTGCCCTGGACGTCTGTGCTGAAGCGTTGATGCCAGCACTGGCCTGCTGCTATTCTCCTGCAGTGGCCTACCCGGGACGTCTGTGCTGAAGCGTGTTGCCAGCACCGGTACCTGCTGCATTCCCTCCTAGCAGTGGCTACCCTTCCTTTCCTGCGGCTTGCTGCGATCCTCTTGCAGTGACCTGCCTTGGACTTCTGCGCTGAAGCGTTGGTTCTTCCCAACGCTGCCCTGCGGTGAACTTCGGCCAGCCTGCTGTCTCCTCCTGCTGAGATCGGCGTCATGGGCCGAGGCCGCTCCTCGCGCAGAAGCCACCCCCGCGCTCACGCTCCTAAGCTGAAGCGGGGCACTCCTGATTTCCTGTTGCCGAACTCCTGCTTCATTAACGACGATGCTGCCTTCTCCAATCCTGACCCTGCGATGTACGACTATGAACTGCGCACTCCGGATCAGTCTGCGTGGACTCAGGTCGGTGATTATATAACCCCACCTCAGCCCCGCGGTCCGGTCCCGGTTTGTGGCGAGCATCGGCGTAACAGTATGCTCGGCCCGTTAAAACCGGACCGCGCCGTGGCGGGGGATGGCAATTTTCCAACTGAAGTTATGTCCCGTCCTGCGTATCAGTCCCACTATGAAGGCCAGTATTTGTGTGAAGTAATACCCCTGATGGATGAAATGTTTACCTATGAAGGTTTAACCCCTTTGCAAAGACAATGCCGTTGTGATCTCTTTATTAAGGCTTACTGTATCCTGAGCTTAAAACAGTCTCTAGCCGAATGTATTCGCTCCCCTGATTCCCCTTTAACCTGGGATAATGTGAACCCTATGGAACTGGCCGACGCCCAAGAGGCAATCTATGCCCTGGCCTCATCACTGGACATTCATCTAGTAGAACAGAGCGCCCTCCTCATGTTGGCTCAGTCTCAAGATACACTCCATGTATTTTCCTCAACACTAGACACTCACATAATAGAACAGGATCCCCTCCTTGCCAGCTATGCTGCTGCTTGGCAGATTCTCTGTGCTACCAGTCCTGTTACTAAACCTGTGGGGTTACCTCTCTCTCCTAAGAATGGTCAAACCATTTCTCTGTCGCTGCCCGCTAAGGAAGAAGCTGCCACGCTCCCTAATCCTGAGTTAACCTCCCTAAGTTCTGTCCCTGAGGTTATTTCGGTCTTAACCCCTGCTAGTCAGGCTTATGCGTTCCCCACTGTAAATCCCTGCAGTACCCAGGTCAGTGTGTCTTCCCTAGCACCAGAGAATGAATCCTGTTTGCCCTCTTTTCCTAAACCAAAAATTCTAAGCTCTGTTTCCGAGGTTTTTTCTGTATTAACCCCTGCTAGTCTGCTCTGTGAGGTTCCTACTGCTAACCCTAGTATTCCGCAGTCTAATGATAGGTTCCTAGGGCAAGAGGCAGAACCCCCTATGACCCCACTCTCGGAGACTAGCTTCTATTTCTCTGATTCTCAGGTACAGAGTAATTTAACCCTTGGGGTTTTTCCTATGTTAACCCCTGCAGGTCAGCCCTGTGAACCTTCCTTGGTAGATCCCTTTAGTTCGTCAGTCAGGGACACCTCCTTAGCCTCAGAGGATCAACCCCTTTTGTCCTCTGACTCGGCTAAAATTCTCGGGGCTATGCCCCCTGAACTTTCGGCAATAATACTGGCTCCAGTAAAAAGTATTCTGGAGCCGTTTGTTTCTCTAAACCTGTTCGCAGAATCCCTACTCCTAGGTATTTCACTCACCCCGTCTGCCACTCAGAGAGCTGAGACCCCTGCTTCTGAGCATAGACCCCTTTTCGTGGAATCTGTTGTCGTTTCTGAAGTCCCAGACACTCTTTCCCAAATACCCACTTCAGAGGCCAGCACAGTCGTGGTTGCCCCACTTGCACTGTCTGAGTTCTCCTTTTCCCAAATCCTAGGGTTTAAAGCGAACAGTACATATTATGCTCCTTTCCAAGTGACCCCTTCTGAGATCAGCGTATCTGCTGTTGCTCCCTCAGTACCATTAAAGTTAGGGCCCTTCTTTTTGAAGGATCAGGCTTTCAAGTTTGAGACTCCCGTTATCCCTGACTTTGTAAATCTGCAGTCCCTTCTCACTGTAGTTAAAAGTTCTCCAGCAGCCGCTGAGTTAAGCTTTGCCGCTGCCAAATCTTCTGTTATAGAAGCAACCTTGCCTAGCTTACTTCTGTCTGTCCTATCTGTGATGCCTATCACCTTTACTAAAATTTCTGTTTTGCAAGGTATTTCTCCTATTAAATCTGTGATACCTGCAATTCCTTTTATCAGTTCCAAAACCCCTGTCACTAAGTCTCCCATGGAGTCTGATGCCCTCACTAGGGATTCTCAGGGACCCAATTCTGTAACAAGCAAGATGTCTCTTGTGTCTGTTGGAGAGTTTACCCCAGTTTCTCTCACGGATCATGCCACAGCCTCCGGGATGATCAAAAATGACTTTAAGTCTGGGATGCCCATTCCTGCAATAATACTGTTTCACGCTGATTCGCCCACAGTATTCGGGGTATCCACTACTGACTGTATGTCTACTACCACGAACTCAGGGGTATCGCATTTGGAACTTTCCCTTTTTTCAGAAGATACCGTCTTTAAAATGGACTTATATTTCTCTGTGTCTTCCACAATACTTGGGGTACTTGCTATTGACTGTCCTGTCCCAAGACTAGGGTTACCTCTCAAAAAGGTGCCTGGAGCTACCGATGTTAAAAACCCTATGTTTAAAACAGTAACAATTTGCATTGCTTCTCCCACAGTATCATGTGAGACCTGGGTACCTGGGACCTCCACTCCGAAGCCAAGCTCTAGTTCTCTGTCTTCTTTCTCTGTGTTGGAGGCACCCAGCTTTAACCCCAAGACTTTTTTCCCTAAGGTCGATGCACCGCTTAACCGCCTGCCTTGTTTTTTGGATAAAATCTGTTTTCTCACCTTTCAAACAGACTCCTTACTCGCAGGTCTCTGTGCGGTGCCCAAAGTGCCCAATCTGTATGGCAATTGGCCTCTCCCTAAGACGAAGACACCCTTACTGGACCTCGTCGCTTTACCTGAAGCGTCCGTTCCTGTTCTCTATGGGTCCACTATGGGTATAGACATGCTTATTATGTCCTTCGCCAAGGCCACAATTTCGGATTTGATTCTCTCTAAAGATCACAAACCAAAGGAAGCGGATCCTTCTTCAACTGCCAGTACCATGAGTTGCATACACACTGCTACAGACTCTCGCAAATTGCTTGGGATAGCAACCCTGCTTGGTATCAAAAGTACCGCTGCAATAGTGTGTAGTGAACCCTCCCGCCCCATTCCCTTGCTAACCACCACCCGGAATTCCTTGGAAGCTAAAGACTCTCGCAACTTCCTCCGTGCTGATTTCACCAAAGACATTGCCTTCTCTGAAGGTCCCTCTGCCATTTTTGTCCAACAATCTGTGTCCTGTGTCCCATACTCTTGGACTATTACTATGCACCGGACACCTGGCTACTGTCCTTCCGATGTTCCCATTCCGGAGCCCTCAGGTCCCATTGTCCATGTACCAAGAACTGCAGTACCACCGCTGTCTTTCATGGCACTCGCCAATGTACATCTGGATTGTGGACCTAATTCTCGCCGGAGACACTTCAGGAACAACTCAATGTCTCCCAGACCTATGAATGGTCCTGTTCACCCAGGCTTCTCACCCAGTGGTGGGGGTACTGTAAGGAATCCCAACAAACTATGGGCTTTCAACGCCACCTCTCGCCTAAGGAGGTTTAGGAACAATTCCATGTCCCCCAAATCTGTGATGGATCTTGTTCGTCCGGAGGTCTCACCTGAAGGGGGGGGGTACTGTAAGGAATCCACTACTGGCTTTGACTATTGCTGTGCAGTTGCAAGCTTCCTCTGGCAATCTATGGCACAGGTGCTGCCTCTCATTGCAGCTTCTGCCCTGTGCTACTTCATTGGAGGAATTCTCACACACCCTCCTCCTGTGATTGGATCTCCGCCCTTTATATTCTAGGCGTTGGCTCTGAACCAGCGCCGAGCATAACTATTCATATCTCTATGTTACTGACTCTGCTACAAACCACCCCAGGCCTCTCTCCTAGCGTTCTTACCTTCCAAGTTCCTGAGTATCCAGAGGCCTGGTCCTGGACGTCTGTGCTGAAGCGTTGTTGCCAGCACTGGCCTGCTGCTATCTCCTTGCAGTGGCCTACCCCGGATGTCTGTGCTGAAGCGTTGATGCCAGCACTGGTACTGCTGCATTCCCTCCTAGCAGTAGCTACCCTTCCTTTCCTGCGGTCTGCTGCTATCTCCTTACAGTGGCCTGCCCTGGACGTCTGTGCTGAAGCGTTGATGCCAGCACTGGCCTGCTGCTATTCTCCTGCAGTGGCCTACCCGGGACGTCTGTGCTGAAGCGTGTTGCCAGCACCGGTACCTGCTGCATTCCCTCCTAGCAGTGGCTACCCTTCCTTTCCTGCGGCTTGCTGCGATCCTCTTGCAGTGACCTGCCTTGGACTTCTGCGCTGAAGCGTTGGTTCTTCCCAACGCTGCCCTGCGGTGAACTTCGGCCAGCCTGCTGTCTCCTCCTGCTGAGATCGGCGTCATGGGCCGAGGCCGCTCCTCGCGCAGAAGCCACCCCCGCGCTCACGCTCCTAAGCTGAAGCGGGGCACTCCTGATTTCCTGTTGCCGAACTCCTGCTTCATTAACGACGATGCTGCCTTCTCCAATCCTGACCCTGCGATGTACGACTATGAACTGCGCACTCCGGATCAGTCTGCGTGGACTCAGGTCGGTGATTATATAACCCCACCTCAGCCCCGCGGTCCGGTCCCGGTTTGTGGCGAGCATCGGCGTAACAGTATGGAACAAGGACTTCTTACTGTTGAGAGAAACTGCCTCTAAATCCAGTAGTGTGCTGGTTAATTGCACAGGCAATCAACCAGACTCCATCTGCCTGATTAAGACTGTTAGAAATGGCCTGGTCTGAGTAACAGGATGGAGATTCCTTAGCTCACAAGGGAGCTGACAGAAGGAAAGGAGGGCTGTGTCCTGAGAGACACAAGGGGACCAGACCTCTATGCCTGGACCCTCAAGCAGACACCTACCGGACACCACTGACCTGAAGGGCCTCCTGTGTTAAGATACCGCTGAGACTTTGGGATGATAAGTGGGTAAGGGGATTTGGGGATTCCCCCCCTTCCTCCCCCACACCCTCCCTTGCAGAGAGGGACTGGAGAAGTAAGTTAGCCCTTACACAGTGATAGGTGTTTATGTTTTATGTATATTTTTGTTTGCTGTATTATATAAAGGAACAGGCAATTAAGCCTTATTTTTATTTCTCCTTAAAAACGATCTCCATTTCATACCTCTGCACACATCTCTTACAACCAGCAATACATTGTTCTGCTCTTTTTTCAAATGAAGGGAGAAAAAAATGTCCTAAAAAGCAGAACTTGATGCATACATCATCATTTATTTTTTGAGTAAATAAATGCCTCCACTTAAGGGAGCATCACAATACTTTACAGTTACACAAATTCAAATGAAATACAATTGTTTTGTTAGACAGGAAAAGCCAAAAGGAAGAGGTAACTCTTACACTGAGCCCGAAACCGTGGTAAAGTAGATATAACCTGAGCTTTGGTGGTAGCCAATTCCAGACCTCTGAAGCTGCACACAAGAAGGCCCACCCACCCAGTGTAGGGTGCAGTACCCTTGACACGGAAAGGCAGACCCCCCGAAGACCTGAGATCATAGCCAGTATCCCTCTGTGGCTTCAAGCGAGACTGTAACTAGGCAGGCCCTTGGTCTTGCAAGGTTTTAAAGGCCAATACGGCAAACTTTAACCGAACCTGGAAGATAGCTGGAAGCCAGTGCAGATTGCACAAGATGGGAGTGATATGCTCATAGTGAGAAACATGTCTCGGCATCTGAGCAGTAGCTTTCTGCACAATCTGGAGCCACTGCATTAGGCACACCGGTGGCCTTGCATATGAAGCATTCCTGTAGTCCGGCGTAAACACAAAGGCATGGACCAGTGACTCAAGGTCCATAGATGACAGGAGTGGACGCAAGCTCCGAAACAGCCTCCAATTTAAAACAAAAGACAGGCTTAACAACTGGGGCCACTTGGGATCACATGTTGAAACTCTGGTCAAAGAGGATTCTGAACTTACGAACCTGGGACATGAGCAGTGGCTGTACACCATTGATTAGGGGAAGCTTGTAAACCCCCTGTCGCACACTAGGGCATCTTGCCGAACCCATAATCATTAGTTCAGTCTTGTTAGGATTTAGCTAAAGCCAATTTATCTTTATCCATGCCGCCACCTCGTCTAGACGCCATCAGGGTGGCAACAGCCATCCCTGGGAAGCCCTGGAAAGAAACATAGATCTTGGTGGCATCAGCATACTGGTGGCACTTAAGACAATGCTGTCAGATGATATTGCCCAGTGGTCTTAGATACATGTTGAACAGGAGCGGTGACAGCACTGATTCTTGAGGGACTCCAAACAGGACAGGTCCCACCAGTGACATATAGGACCCCATAGCCACCTGCTATGTCTGGCCCTGCAGGAATGAGGCAACCCATTGTAGTGCTGTCCTGCCGATACAAGCTATCTCCCTCAGGCAGTGCAGTAGCACCCCATGATCAATTATGTTGAAGGCCGCTGAGTAGAAATACAGACCATTTCTATGGCCATCAAGATGTTATTTGCCACAAAGAGCAGGGCCGACTCGGTTCCATGACGAGCTCCAAAGCCAGAATGTGTTGGGTTGAAGAAGCCAGCCCGTTCCAGACAATCTTTCAGCTGGGTGAAAACTACCCTCTGCAACACCTTTCCTACTATGGAAAGACCAACATTTGGACCCACTTTCTTCAACAGTGAATGACAGATCAGCACCTTTTTTATGGCCTCTGGCACCTCTCCCATAGCGTGGCATCTATTGATGATCTCCACCAAGCACGGAGCCACTGCAACAATGGTCTCTTTCAGGAGCCATGATGGACTGGGATCCGGGTCACAAGTGGTCCAGTGAGGCAGACCACGGGGTCCATTGAGGGAAAAATAGCAGAACAGATGTGTGTGATCTTATCATCAAAGAATCAATGAATGAAATTCACCACATTACTCCTCAGTTGGACAAACATGATGGAGGAGTAGTCTGGATAAACTAGGCTGCTCACCATCCTGAAGATTTCTGCTGGACGATTCCTCT
This sequence comes from Ascaphus truei, assembly GCF_040206685.1. Lineage (NCBI taxonomy): Eukaryota > Metazoa > Chordata > Amphibia > Anura > Ascaphidae > Ascaphus > Ascaphus truei. The sequence continues at coordinate 332,982,043 of NC_134485.1, read as the reverse complement.
CATGGTCAATCCTCAGGTCAACGTAGGCTTTCGTTGCCCTGAAGACCGCACACTTATACCACTGTTGAAATACCTTCAAGGCTGTCCGGTCAGCATCCTGGCGGGTTCTAAACCTCCAGCGCTCATTACTTCGGAGAACCTACAGTAGCTAATGTGTAATTCCTCTCTAACTCCTCCTTTTGAAACTTCATAAATCACTTGACACAGTTACGTCCCAAACTTGCTTTCAGTTACGATCCAAACAGTTACAGTACGTCTCAAAAAGCTTGTGAAGGAAGATGCATTTTATTTTACATTCTGAACATATGTGGCTGTTTTGAAAAATATCTCTTTAGTGAACATTAATCAATTATGTGAACATTATTGGTTGTGAAAGAGTTCATTATAAATTAAATTGTACAGTACATTTCAAGAAAAAACCTATGAGGTTTCAAAGGCTGTGTACACTATAATTTTTATCTATGAAGCCTTCTGCTTTTCATTTCTATGCCTATGACACCAACATTTACGTATCCTACCCTGACGTCTCCCCCTTTCTGGTGTCCTGTTTCACCAACTATCTCTCCGCAATCTACTCCTGGATTTTCCACAATTACCTGAAGCTTAACATGTCCAAAACAAAACTAATACTTTTTCCCCCTTCCACTACCACCCCAACACCCAAACTCTCCCTCACTGTCAATAATACCACAATATCAACACCTCAATTCCACTGCCAAGGGGTCATCTTTGACTCTACCCTCTCCTTCATTCCTCCCATTCAATCCCTCACTAACTCCTGTGGTCTCCACCTCCGAAATATCAATAGGATAAGCCATTTTCTCGCACGACGCAACAAAAATCATAATTCCCACCTTAGCTACTACAACCTTCTCCTAGTTGGCATTCCCCTTGTCTACCTGTCCCAACTCCAATCCACCCATAATGCTGCTGCCAGACTCATCTACTTCTCTCACTGCTCCACTTCTGCTGCTCCACTATGAGAATCTCTATAGTGGCTTCCCATATCCTCTAGTCTCAAATTTAAAACCCTCTCAACATCTGCCTCTCCTCCGACCTTATTACCTCCTCTCACTCTGCCTACAATATTTTTCCTATGGTGCATCCTCTCTGGAATTCCCTACCGCGTGCCATCAGACTCTCCCCCAGCTTTCAGACATTTAAAAACTCCCCGAAAATGCAAATTTTCATGGATACCTCTATCATTCACAGCCCCCCTCCAACCGTATTGTTACCAGCTATGCGGCTGGACCAAATTCCACGCTATATAACACCCTCTACCTAACACTGACACCTTCAAACCTTAATGGGATCAGCTGTGCGGCTGGACCATGATCCAGAGGCATACTCTGTCCCAAAACAAGCAGCCACTTTACCTTTTATTACAACATTGTCCCTTATTCCCTCTAGACTGTAAGCTCTCACGAGCAGGGCCCTCATTACTTTCTGTATTTGTTTGTGCTTGTTTGTCCTTCTGTTTATTTATTTATAAAATGCTTTATTAAGAAGTAATAGATTGAGAGTATATAGAGAGTAATAGATTGAGAGTTACCTCTCGTTTTCAAGTATGTCCTGTTCATGTAATTTACATCACTCTGCACCCCCATTGTACCACGCTGCAGGATATGTTGCTGCTTTATAAATAAACTATAAGAATATGAAGAACTTTAATGTTGGTCACCTAATTATTTTCACAACTGTAGCAGTGTTCCTTCTGGGCCCTCCTCCTTACCTCCGCTGTGGTGGTTGGCGCGGGTACAGACAAAGTCAGCAGCAACCACGACGGCTAGCCAGAGAGGTGGGGGCAGTTATCGGGAGCACTCCGGAGGCTCTGCTGCACATCCGACTAGCGGGAGTCACCATTTTTAGTAGGTCTGTGCATGCGCAGTGCTGTAGCGCATGCGCAGGACCAGCAGGATTGCGGCAGACATCACAGATCTTTGCGCATGTGCAGGGTATGGCAGCCAATCAGAGGAGGCTCTTAGCAGGGACTACAAGTCTCATGAGCCTTAGGGAGGCACCATGTGATTCATAACAGCCTATAGGGCTAGGACAAGTTCTACAGGGGAACTATAGTTCCCAGCAGACCATGGGGCTACAAGATTACCTGGCTACGCTTAGCCAACAGGGTGTCAGGATTCTCCTGAGGGGAACATTCATACATTTTGCGCGTCTGCACCACGAGTCAGTCGGAGCTGGGACAAGGACAGGGCAGGAAGTACGTGCAGGTGTCTGTGGCATCTGCATTAGGCCAGAAACCCCCTGTCAGGCCCCAGCAAGGCCCCGACTCCCCTCAGTGTGTGGTTACTTCAGGGACCGGCCCATAGGGTAGGGATACAGCCCTGTAGTACCAGAGAGAGTGAGGGACACAGCCAGGATGCGTTGGTGCCCTGGCCCTTGGTGGTCTGCAACTAGATTACCCTCTGCAAAGTGAGAGACATTCTAAAGGTGGATCCCTCCATGTCATGATAGAGAGGGTTTGGCCCGGGATTAAAGGGGTTACACCCCATTTGGCCACCCTCTACTCTCACCTGGGAAGCAAGGGGTTAACTGGACTGAGGTCCAGCAATGTGTTTTTACCTTGCTTCAGTATCCAAATGTTTATTCCCTGTATAACTGTATTGTGTTATCCTGGTGTTTGCACTCACACATACACTAGGGTTGATGCGGGAGGGAAGGGGTTAATGTTACTTTAGTGATTATAGCCCTTTGTTCCCTTTTCCCACCTTTTCAGGCTCCATTTTGCAGCCGTCCATAGGTCGCCATTGAGCCTCCATGCTTTCTAATGGCAGAAGTAGTGGTTTTGGACCTGTTTTCCAGCGACGACCAGCAGGTGGCGTCCGAGAGGAGGAGCGGCGGTTTCCCATTGTAAGTCAATGGGCTCATTGACTTCAATGGAGATTCCTCAACGCCGGCCTCGAGGAACAGGTTGGCAGCCATCCAAACCGCAGACCGCAAAAGCAGATACAATGTCTTTGAAAAGAGTTTCATCACTTCGGTCAAGTTCAAAGACAATTGGCGTGGGAATCTTAAGTTCTAGGGCCCCTGGGAATAAAGTTCTTTTTGTCCCTAGCTCCTAGGAACCCCCACACACGATCCACACCGGGTCTAGGAATGAGAGACCCCCGTAAGGGGTCGAGCGGAGAAGGAGGGTCGCGCCATTGACTTCAATGGCGGAGCGGAGTTCCCATTGAATCTAATGGCGGTGTGCGCCATGCATTGTCTATGGCGGCGCCGACCATGGATTCCAATGGGGAAAAGCCGCGTGGCGTAAAAACGACTAAGTGTAAAATGATGAAAAATGTAAGTCCATATCTCCGGTTCTGGAATGACCAAGGGGATGGGATTTGGGTGGCATGTAGCCCAGGTTCCAGCTTTAATGCATGACCCTTCCCAGCCCCCTCGACCAACCAGACGGAGTGTGGACGAATGTAAAGATTTGTGTTTTTTTTTCCCATAGACTTTAATGGCGGTGGTTTCTCCATTGAAAGCCTATGGCGGGAAATCTCATTGACGGCAACGGCGGAGCCCGCCATTCAACGCTATGGTGGCGAACCCCGTTGATTTCAATGGGGATTTAGTGAAAAGCAGAGATTCATTTTTAAAGGGACGAATCCTGTATTTTAAAAAATGTATTAAAGTGCATTTCTGTATCTCCGGTTCTGGAGGTCCCAGAGAGTTGTAATTTGGCCAATATGTAGGGTCACTGTAGGCTTTAATAACTGGCAGATTTCGACCCACTGGACCCACCAGAACGGAACTTATTAATATGTGAAGATATTAAAGTGTGTATGGGATTTTGGACTTGCTCAGAAAATGCAGACCCCATCTGCTATGCTAATAGGGCAAGAAGGGCATCCTGAAAGAATTAGCATAGCCCTGTGATCAAGAGTGATCAAACGCCAACTGCCCTGATTGTTTATACTAGGGGCAGGAACAAAAGAGCTGAGTGTTTTTTAAGTGTGATACTTCACACTTACAAGGGAAGCCAATATCTACTTCAAAGAGATTTTTCTAGCCAACTCGGCACCAAGGGTTGAGAGTAAAGGGTTGAAATGGTATATAAGTCAGAGTCACCCCTTACTCTAATGTCCTTCATGTCTTTCGTGTCTTGGTGATTTTTGAAGATTGCTGTATGAACTGCCAGTCCAGATATGACTGTTTCATCATTCCATCTTAAGTAAGTACATATTTTGTCTGTTATTTGTATAATCTGTTGTGTTCACCTTCTTCAAGGAATAAATTATATTTTATCATATCTAAGCCTCGTCCAGTTCAACCCAGTTATATTTTTGGTGGTGTATTATTATAGCTTGTCACAAAGCTCCCGTCACACTCCACACGGGAGCCAGCCACCGTAGAGGCGGAGGCGTCGCAGAGCACCTTTCTTGATCCGTGGATCCCAACGACAGCATCTGCGCGCCCGGGTGTGGCATCACCCGCCAGGTACCTCACCGCAACACATGCACCAATGTACAACTCAACACTTTAGTGGGCAGCGCTGTCTCACACACTTGGGTGGGTGTGGGACTCTGAGGACAGGGTATTGGGGACACGGTGTTGGGAGGCCTGGTGAGCGGTTAAGGTCCTGCGAGGCCTAGTGTTACATTTGTGGCACTATTGTATGTGGTGTACAATTAATCTTATGTCATTAGTAAAACTGTTCTGCTTTACTTTTGTGTATTGTTTATATGTGTCCAGTAACAGGAGAATTCTACGCTATAGAATCCTGCACAGGTGGAGGCGCTTCTGAGCATTACTCAGATGCACCCCAGGTTCCCAGCAGCGGAGACTCAGATCTCCTGTGAGCCACAGGTACTGAATTGCACCGCATCCACAAACTGTAGCTACACATCTCCCAGGGGGTGGGGGAAAGTGCGCTACACAACTTACAACAAATGTACAGTTGTCCAGGAAAAATATGGCTACTAGAACTTTGAACGGCTTTGATTCATGATCCTAAGGTGAAGGTTGCAATGATCTTCTCTGTGGGTTACATGTGTCTTGCTGATATACTCTGCTTCACAACTTGCATTTAGTGGCATTTTTATTGTGTATTACACAACTGATACTATTTTAGTTCTAGGAATCATGAGCTTTAATGTTCCCTTCACATAAGCTGCACAAATCACTGCCCCTTACCCTGGCTCTTTAAGAAAGTAAATTGACTTGGTTATAGCTGCCTCTGATTGGCTCTGGGTATTGAGGAAGATTAAGGTTTTAGTTGCTGCAGCCATGGATTTGTAGGTTAGTATGTCAGCATGTCACTGAGTCATTAGGCCAAACCTTGCCAATCCCATACACATGGTCAAAATAAATAATAATAATTGTTTCTTCTTGTATAGCGCTGCTAGTTTTACGTACAGTAGTGCTTTACAGAGACATTTTGCAAACACAGTCTCTGCCCCGTAGAGCTTAAAATCTATGTTTTTGGTGCCTAAGGCACAGGGAGATAAAGTGACTTGCCCAAGGTCACCAAATACACGTAGCCTAAGGACACACATACATTCATGCTTTTTGCTCCATAGGATTCAACTCGTCATCATTTGTGCTGAGAAGGAGTGTTAACATACGTACAGGAAACAATGTCTTTAAATAAGGGAGATTATTTTAAATGAACTCCAATCCTTGAGGCAACTGCAATAACAAAAGTCATTAAACAAAGAGAATAGTGGTCCAAACTTGGAAAACAGTAAATTGTATACTATGCAAGGAGTTGCTGTGTGCTTAATACATTAATTGCAAGGACTATAGGGAATTGCATATCATTTAAAATGTACATATTATAAAGTTAATATTTTAAGTGGAATAAAAGAGCTATGCAGGGGATCTATTTAACTCTGCTAGCTACTACTTATCCTGTAGCTCACCTTAGGCTATGCGTATAGTGCCGGCGATGGCGACGCGACAACGACGTCAGGCTGCGGTCGCTGGAAAATTCAAATTGAGATGACTTTCAGCGATCGCAACCAAGCCGTCGCTCAGTCGCGTCGCGCTTACTATAAGCGCACGCGAAGGCGGCAATGCATTTGTTTTGCCGGGACGTCGCTGTCGCCAGCACTATAAGCGCAGCCTTAGTCAGACTCCATGCAGCAAGTGAACTCAGAAACTGTGATATGGAACTAATCGCCTCTCTTCACTCATTTGCATGACATCCTTTTTGCATATATTTAGCTTTGTACCTTCCTGTTAAACTCTGTAAAACTAACAGACATTACCTATTTGAAAATCAACCACCCCAGTGTACATCTGCGTTGCCCCAATGAGACAACCTGATGGGGCTCCCCAAGAGCTGCTCCCCTCTGCACAGGACCAGCGTGCTAAGGGTTAACATTTGCTTGTACTTTGTGGAACGTCAACCCCACCCACTGGAATGTTAAGGAGCCAACAGGACACAAAGAACTTTTTGTTCACAGCTGCATTGAAAATCAACCACCCCAGTGTACATCTGCGTAGCCCCAAAGGCGGATAGCCTTTGGTGCAGCAGAAGGGCATCCTGTCACGGGTTTCTTAACACCTTTTTATTACCGGGATCATTGATTGAGCGAAACAAGATGGTAAAATAAATGGTAATTTATTTATCGTAGAAGACAGACACACAAAATGACACAATTCAAGTTAAACAAACTTACTGGAACGGGGCTAACAAATAAATCAGTTTTCGTAATGAAATTCTGTAAGATGACCTTTTTAGAACACTTTCCAATTATCGGTAGTTACTCACAAAAGTCCTGGGACTGTTTTGGGCATGCAATGCCATCCGCGACCGCTACGTTCTCAAAAGCGGGACTTGAAAACTTTTCTGACTTGAAAATCTTTGAAGCTGGCTCGCGTCTATTCAGTTTTGAGCATCTTTGAATTTGCCGCTGTTGGTTTGGCGCTTGGAATCTGCGCTCCTCATTGGCTGCAAGCTCCCTTAGGCCTGGGACCCGCTGCGCTCGTTGGCGCGGGCGGCAATGTAGCGAGTTCCCCACCAGCAGGGGAATCCTCGCAAGCCGGTCCCCACTGGCTACACAGCTGACTACACGCTGTGGCGCGTCAGCCGCTAGGAGACACAACAGAATGGTGTTTCCTAGCGTTGACACGTCACGTGGTGTGGCTGTGAGCCAATGGGGAGGGGAGGCTGCGGAGGAGGGGAGGCTGCGGGAGGAGGAGAGGCTTCGGGGAGCGGGGAGGAGTGTGGAGTGAAAGCAGCGTGAGTGCCTGTCTGTGTGTGTGTCTGAGTGCGTGAGTGCCTGCCTGTGTGTGTGTGTGTGTGTGTGTGTGTGTGTGTGTATGTGTGTGCCTGTCTGTGTGCATGCCTGTCTCTGTCTGTGTGTGTGTGTATGAGTGCGTGCGTGCCTGTCTCTGTCTGTGTGTGTGTGTGTGTGTATGAGTGCGTGCGTGCCTGTCTCTGTCTGTGTGTGTGTGTGTGTGTGTATGAGTGCGTGCGTGCCTGTCTCTGTCTGTGTGTGTGTGTGTGTGTGTGTGTGTGTGTGTGTGTGTATGTATGTATGTATGTATGAGTGCCTGCGTGTGTGTGTTTTTTTTACTTACCTGCAGCCCGTGGCAGCCCGTGGAGGGAGGGGGGGGAGAGTAGCGGGTCCCTCCACTCAAGCCACGCCCCCCCTCCCTGTCAATCCTCCCACTCCCGCCCACCTCCCGCTCCGGCCCCTCACGTCATGGCCGCGCCCCCTCACGTCATGGCCGCGCCCCCCGACCCGTTTGGCCACGCCCCCCCGCTCCGAGAAAAGTATCCTGTAGACCGCAGATCGCGGTACAGCGAGTTGCACGCGCCGCCGGCAAGCAAGCCAGCCGTGCGGACGCGTGCAACGGGACCTTAGCCTTAAGCTTTCAGGCTCTCATTCACTAACCTGAACAGCCTATCAGAGCGTGGGAATTCTCCTGCCAGCCAATCACCAATTTGCCGGGTTGTAAAGCCGGGAGGGCACCTTTTCTCAGTCTGCAAAAGCGGCATGCGCCAACCTGGCACCCCTGCCTCTTTGCATATTGAGCCCACCCGCTGCCCATGCTCCACAGAGTCTGGGGTTGGGCAAATAGTTGCCGGATAGCCCTGTGTTAGCCCAGGATGCGGGTACTCAAGCAGAACTGCAGTACCCCTCCTGTTCTAACACCTTGGCAGCCCTGAGTCTTTCTAATACGGACTCCGCACAGATACAGAGGCACCAAGCTTGGTTGCCATCTGGGCTGTCTGGAACCCATGACTTAGAAATACCTCAGTTTATATACAGGTTACCAATATATACAGTATATACACATTAAACTATAACCATTTAATAAAATATATTGTGTCCTGTTTTCTTTGTGCTAAAAGGTATGAGGTCCTATTCTGATGTCAGGGATGGAGTGAGTGTATATTCCCTACAATCATTAGCCCCATTCTTGGCACACATGAGAAAATAACTTTTAAAACTTTTAGATACTTTAATACCTGCTCAGCTTTATAACCTAGCTGGAGCAATCCCTGAACCCTTACACTAGGTTCAGTGTACCTGGGCATGTATCTGGGTATCTCTACTTTATTGGGGAACCCCTGCTACACTAGGGATTCCATGAATAGCTGCAGATATACTTTAACCTCTTCAGACCCATTTACCTTGTCTGGTTGATGCTGCAGCAGGGAACCTGGCGGGGAGTCGTAATAACGCTTCCAGAGTCAGAGTTTGGTGGAGTAATGTGCTTGGCTGTATCCGAGAATCTCACTCAATCCTTGGATACAACTTTTGGGGTATCCCATAACTGTGGAACCCTGATACATAGCCACATTCTGAAAAGACTTTCTCCAACAAACCCACCCTGAAAACGTACAGCCTAGAAGTCTCCCGATCACAGCACCCCAGTAAAGGCAAAAGTCACATAAATCTTTATTGTCGCAAAATTAGTATTCAGTTGCAGTAATATATTTTTGACACCTGGGCCCCAGAGCTGACACTCTCAGTCCCTAACACACGGGTCAGGGTTAACCAAGTGGGCTTGACCTTTATTGATGAGCCTGGTTAACCCCTTCACCGTCACACAGCCAAAGGGTGTGAGCCGTTTGCTGCCGTTCGGCTGCTGTGTGGTGATGTTAAAGTGATGTTAATTCTGTTCTATTTCAATCTGAAACTCACAAGCCCTTTATCCTCTGTACCCAATTTTCCAACTCTATCTGTCCATGAAATGTCTGTGAATTGACTGTTTAACCCTGTTCTTTTAATGTAACCATGTATTATTGTAACTCTGTGCCCAGGACATGCTTGAAAACGAGAGGTAACTCTCAATGTATTACTTCCTGGTAAAACATTTTTAGAAATAAATAAATATTTTGGTAAACTATCCTAACTGGTGTCTCTGCTAACCCTGGTTGGGTGACACTGCCCTGACTGGGACTACCTGCGCTGCATTCAGTGTTCCATCGGTGGTGACTATAAGTTTTCCTGTCTTCCGCTGTTGCCTTTGCTTGGCTGGTTGGATGGTTTTTATACTGTACCTAATGCCTATTTAATGTTTCTTTTTTTGTACGTGCATTGATTACCCATTTTTTATATATTACTAAAATAATTTAAAAACCATGAGGTCCTTGCAGTTTTCTTTTCTACTATTTAGGTAACATCATGTTAGTAGCCCAGATTTAACAGACGTCTGAGGATCTACCCCATAGAGGCCTGTGTCTTAATCTGAAATATTGTGTCATGCCCTATCTTCACCTCTTTTTAAAAGCATTACAAAAAGAAATGGAGTCTTCGTTAGGTCAGGCTTTGATTATAGTTGTCATCTACATTTTGTTGACGGATCTTGGATCCACAAAGTCTTTTTCTCCCATCACGTATTGATAAACCAGAGAGAATGCACATGTAGAGATGGCAGCCTCCACTACCTACCAACATACAGTATGACAAGGGGTTAAGCGTTCTTAGTGACACATATCATTCATGTAATGTTTTACTGTATACAGAGCATTGCATAGTGGATGTGCAATATAAAACATGGTTTGTATTATTATTATTAGTAGTAGTGTATTATGCAACGACGGCATATCAGACATTGTTCCTCAAATACTCACATTAGTGAGGCTTTAATACATGTACGTGGGAGATAGTGGATGTCATGTCAGGAGACAGGATTGAAACAAAGGGCAGTTATTACATGTTACTGTTTGGGTAAAATTCTATTTGTTCTCTCTGGCAGCACTAAGGTTATTGAATCTTTTTGGCTCAGATTCAACTGGGCCTAAGGTCACAGAATAGTTGGTTTAGAAGAACTCGTTGAACCCTATCGTTTCCACGTAACATTGTCTGGTCAATTCATCTGCAATAACAACTGGAGGATTTATTAAGCTCACAAGGTGTTCTAAGTACCTTGCATGACACAGAGGCACTGCGGGAGGTGGACAGCTATGAAATTGCACTGCAGTTGAAGGCAAATTTACCACTAACAGGAGGTTTACCTGTTCTGGTATCCAGCATTTGTAATGCACCACAATGCTACATGATCCCTTTTTAATGTCCCAGTGTCCATTTTAACAGAACAGGTATCTCAATTGACAGACTTATGGGTCTATCGTCCAGATATATCAAACGCCATTAAAGTGGACTTAATATCGCACCTGGTAAAAATAAATAAATTACATGCGTTATTACAGCATTTTAAAGATGGTATTTATTAAAATTGCGGTAATAACTTAAAACGTGCGATATTTGGGCCAAACTCACAATGCAGGAATTAACATGGCTGTTGTTAATGCGCTAATTACTACATTGCAATAACATTTCTATCGTAGGTTTCTGTAATATCCATTATTAAGAAGCCTATGATTGAAATGACATTAACACACTTAAAGCCCTCACCTTGATTAAGGTTGCATGCTGCAACCGAAACGTTGAATTTTTGGATAATAAATGATCTTTTTCAAAGACCGCTGTGCCCTCCTCTGTATCCTTCATTGTATATTCCTCATTGGGCCGTTCAGGAAGTTCTTTCTGAGCTTGAGCACCGGCATTACTTTATTTTCTTCACGGAGGACCCCACCACGCAGTGACTGCGGCCTCTGGGCTGGAGACAGACCAGTCCCAAGGTATAGACAGTACGGTGTACGGTGATATTATCCACGCCGGAATTCACCCCACGCGTAGGCGGATGGCACGTCGGATCAGGCGGATACAAGTCTGTTATCTTGCTGTACCCGGGTGCCGCAGCCCCGGGCAGGTACCTATAATAGTGCACTAACACACCACGGGATAGCGCTATCTCCAACACATTGGATGGGCTTGGACATAAGGGACATCAGGGAATTGGTGCCCAGCACCCAGGTACTTTGGGGGACACCTATGTTGATGTGTGGGGTGGTGAACTTCTTCTATACGTATGGTTATAAGCATACTACTGTGTGGTACAGAGTACCGAGTTTATTATTTATAGTAAAAAGGTTGCTAGCATATACTGGGTGCCTGCATTATTATTATTATTGTTCCTGTTAGAGGACCATCCAACCCTGTGGGAAACCCTTACAGGTGGAGGCGCTGTATCCAAATAATCAGGTAACCCGAGGCTCCCAGCAGCGGAGGTTCAGGCCTTCTGTGAGCCTATCAGGTAACGCACCACACACGTAACACAAGTGTATTTCCATATATGGTCCCCATCTGCGATTGGGGGGGGGGCAAACTGTGTTACACATGCTTTTTTGGATTTCTTATTTTTATGGGCCATTGGGCTTGGGTTCAAAAACATTTTTGTATGGTTGAGCCTCGTCCCTTTTTTGGTTGTATATCTCCGTGCACCTACCGATGAAAAGAACGGCCTTCATCCAGGGCCTTCATCCAGCAGGGGTCAGTAGCTTTTACTTATTTAGGGCCTACATTGAAAGCTACTTTGGCACTCTAGGCCCCTATTGAGGGCCTAGGTAGCCACAGTGACAATCAATGGATTTAATTACCTAGTTTTGCTTATGTTATTATTTATTGTAATGCCTATATTGTTTGAAGTTTTTTTTTTTTTTTTTAGACATTTCAATGGCCAAAAGTCCATTATAGGACTATTAGCATTACTGTGGCGGGAGGGGGTAACCCCTTGGTTACCTTAGCAGTTAGTACTAGGCACTAAATTGGGCAAAGGGGGTAGGTAGTGTAGGTTTATTTTTTATAGTAATCCCTTGGTAGCCCTTTGGGGTCAGCAAGTCATGGAAAACCATCACAAGTTGACCAGTGGGCTACTAAGGGGTTAATATGTACTGACTAGGTGATAAATTATTTGCGGTATTTCTGGCGTTAAACCCGTGATGAACCGCTTTTAATAGTCTGTGTTTTACTTTTTTTAATCGAATCTGATATATTTTTATGAATCCGATAAAAAGTGCGTTATTTTGGGAGGGGCAACATTGATGTATTGCAGTATAAAAATAACTCAGTTTTTTTTGGGGTGATAATACCGCATTTGTAGGTTACTGCAGTTTAATGTATCCGAGCCTATATATCAACGTAAAGAAAAGTGTGTTTTAAATATTATGCTGAATTTTAAAGTTACGCCACCAGATATGGCAGATTTTTTTTGTACAAATAAACGGTAAAAAGAATGTTGTAGAATGTGAAACATCTCATTATAATACGTTTACCTTGTAACTCCTCCCTAACTCCTCCTATTACCCAAATCAAAAGGAAGGGCAAAAATATTTGATACAGAAGTGCAGGATGAAAATGCCCACGATTTTGCCCCAAAATTGCCTTGATACATACTGTAGACCCCTCAAATTGTACAGCAGTTGTGCAAGATTCAGATTGGGTAAATATTAGTGTATGTGTGTACTGTAATTATGTTATATGTAGCCAGGTCCCCTCTGGCTCCCCGGTCCTCTGTTTCTTCCTCCCCTACCTGCGCCATAGTTGCGGGTGGCGAGGGGCTGGCCGGCGGCTCCCTTTGCAGGGCGTTGCCATGTTTAATGTACTTGCGTATGCGCGGTGGCTTGCGCATGTGCAGAAGCGACCCGGCGGCCATGCTAAGCTTGGCGCGAGGTTGCACACACGCAGCAAGTGCAGGAGGACCCGCGGCGGCCATTACATGTTCGCGCATGCGCAGCAGAGCGGCGGCGGCCATTACAAACTCGCGCATGAGCAGCAGAAATAGCGCACGCGGCCCCAATGATAACGAGGTCCTCAAAGGACTACAACTCCCAGCAGCCCCAGGGGCTGGAGCACAGGTGACTCGCAGCAGCCAATAGTTACATAGTTACAGTAGAGGCAACGTTTATTCTAACATTTGCCGTAAACTCGCCGGGTTACATTCTGGGTATGTGCTGGGTATGTGCTGGGTATGTTCTGGGCTAGTTTGTGGCACGTTTAATGCATTTCTGCATTGACTAACGACCCATAGGATTAACACAGCAGGGATCCCTGGCAGTCCAATTCAGTTTGAATGGGACTGCCAGGGACCCCCGCTGTTAATCTGATAGACCATTAATCAATTCAGAAATGCTGGGGCTAGTTTAAGGAAAGTTTAAGGCATGTATTCAGAATGTACCTGGGTGTTTCCTGGGTCTTTTGGGGAATTGCCACTGGTTTTTGTTAGAATAAGAGTTGCCTCTACTGTACATAGTAGATGAGGTTGAAAAAAGACGTACGTCCATCAAGTTCAACCTGTGCTAAATTTAGACAATAGATACTTTATCCTATATCTATACTTACATATTGATCCAGAGGAAGGCAAATAAAAAAACCCAGAGTCATATCATCCAATGATATCTCATAAGGGGAAAAATAAATTCCTTCCTGACTCCAAGAATTGGCAATCGGATTAATCCCTAGATCAACATCCTTCCCATGTATACTTATTAAATATCCCTGTATACCTTTCCTTTCTAAAAAGATGTCCAACCTTTTTTAAATCAAATCTATTATATCTGCCATCACAGTCTCCATGGGTAATGAATTCCACATTTTAACTGCCCTTACTGTAAAGAATCCTTTCCTTTGTTGCTGGTGAAATCTCCTTTCCTCCAACCTTAAGGGATGGCCCAGAGTCCTTTGTACACCCCTGGGATTAATAGCTCTTTTGAAAGCTCCTTGTATTGTCCCCGAATATATTTGTATATAGTTATCATATCCCCTCTTAGACGCCTCTTTTCTAATGTAAATAAATCTTATTTAGCTAGCCTCTCCTCATAAATTAGATTTTTCATCCCCTTTATTAATTTGGTGGCTCTTCTCTGCACTCTTTCTAGTTCCATAACGTCTTTTCTTAGGATTGATGCCCAAAATTGTACTCCATATTCAAGGTGTGGTCTTACTAATGCTTTGTAAAGGGGCATAATTATGTTTACTTCCCTTCCATCCATTGCCCGTTTAATGCAAGATAAGATCGTGTTTGCCTTTGCAGCTACTGCATGACTTTGGGCACTATTGCTAAGCCTGCTGTCTACAAGCACTCCTAAATCATTCTCCATCAAGGATTCCCCCAATTTTTTCCCCATTTAATTTGTAAGTCGCCTTTTTATTCTTGCATCCCAAATGCATAACCTTACATTTATCTGTATTAAACCTCATCTGCCATTTACCTGCCCACGTTTCCAGTCTCTCCAAGTTCGTCTGAAGAGAAATGACATCCTGCTCTGATTCTACTACCTTACACAATTTAGTGTCATCAGCAAAGATGGAGACTTTGCTCTTGATGCCAACATTAAGGTCATTAATAAACAAGTTAAAAAGCAGGGGTCCCAGTACCATTCCTGAGGTACTCCACTTACGACTTTAGCCCAACCTGAAAAAGTTCAATTTATGACAACCCTCTGTTGTCTGTCCTTTAACCAGTTTTCAATCCAGATGCATATATTATTACTGAGTCCAATTTTCTTTATTTTGTACACAAACGTCTTGTGTGAAACCGTATCAAAAGCCTTTTCAATATCTAGACCACATAAACTGCATTACCCTGGTCTAAATTCCTACTTACCTCCTCAAAGAAACAAATAAGATTAGTTTGGCATGATCTATCCTTCAGAAATCCATGCTATTACTAATAATTTTGTGTTCCATTAGGTATTCCTGAATATTATCCCTAATTAAACCTTCAAGTAGTTTCCTCACTATTGAAGTCAGGCTTACAGGTCTGTAATTCCCCGGTTGTGATCTAGCTCCCTTTTTAAATATAGGCACCACATCTGCTTTACGCCAATCTTGTGGTACTGAGCCTGTGGAAATGGAGTCCTTGAATATTAAATATAATGGTTTTGCTATTACTGAGCTTAACTCCTTGAGAACTCTTGGATGTATGCCATCGGGGCCAGGTGCCTTATTTACTTTAATTTTTTCATGCCGCTTATGAACTTCTTCCTCAGTTAACCAATTGTTCATTAATATGGAGGTTGTGGTTTCCTCCTGCGGACCTACTATTGAACTTTATTCTTCCCTGGTAAACACAGTGGAAGAATTTGTTTAATACCTCTGCTTTTTCCTTATCTCCAATAACCTGCCTACCCATCTCACACTTAAAGGGTCCTATATTTTCTTTTCTCATTTTTTTGTTATTAAGGTACTTAAAGAACTTTTTAGGGTTGACCTTACTTTCTATTGCAATCCTTTTTTCATTATCCATTTTTGCTCATTTGATTGCCCTTTTGCAATTTTTGTTACATTCCTTATAATTCTGATACAATGTCTCCGTCCCTTCTGAATTAAATAATCTAAATGCCTTTCTCTTCTTGTCTATTTCCTCCCCTACCTGTTTATTTAGCCGAATTGGTTTTGACTTATTTCTTTTATACTTATTACCCAAGGGTATACACTGATAAGTGTGCTTTTCTAACAATATTTTAAAGACTGCCCATTTATCTTCTACATTTTTTCCTGCAAAAACATCATCCCAGTGTATTACTTGTAGATTAGACCTCAGTTTATTAAAATCTGCCTTTCTAAAGTTTAAGGTCTTTGTTGAACCTAAATAATCTGTTTTTTGATAATTTATTTCAAATGAGACCATGTTATGATCACTGTTACCCAAATATTCCAGGACTTGAATATTTGTTATGACTACATTGTTTGATATTACCAAATCCAGTACTGCCCTTCTACTGGTTGGTTCCTCAATAATTTGGGTCATATAATTGTCTTTAAGCACCCCAAAAACCTGTTTTCCTTTTCTTGTAATGTTAATCGCATTTCCCCAGTCTATGTCTGGATAATAAAATTCCCCCATTATGCAAATATGACCCAGTTTTGATGCCTTCTCGAATTGCAAAAGAATTTTAGCTTCCTCAACATCACAGATATTTGGTGGTTTATAGCATATCCCTACAAACATTTTCTTTATACTTTTATCTCCACTGCTAATTTCTATCCACAAGGTCTCTACATTTTTCATCATTCCCTTCATAAACATCATCCCTAATAATAGGTTTTAGATCCGGTTTAATATATAAACATACTCCACCTTCCCTTCTATGTGTTCGATCCTTCCATAAAAAGGGAAAAACCTTCTAAATTAACTGTCCAGTCATGAGTTCCATCCCACCATGTTTCAGTAATGCCTATGACATCATACTGCTCCCTTACAGCTATTAATTCAAGTTCCCCCATTTTATCTGTCAAGCTTCTTGCATTAGCAAGCATGCATTTAAGTTTTTTTTCAGCCTGTGCTATTATCTTATCTGTTCCTTCCTTTCTGCGCCCACTTGGTCTTTAGAAGTTTTCTAGTATTATCTGTATTTATTATGGGTGTCTCACAGCTTGTCAAACTCGCACTTGTCCCCATTCTACCTCCATACCCCCTTGTATCCTCCAATATTCCCTTTAGTTCAGTATCTGTTTCATTCCGCTCCCCCCTCCATCCTAGTTTAAAATCTCCTCCAACCTTTTTGTTCAGGCTTTTCTGGGCTCCGGACAGTTCTTATAGAAGTGGTCCTTTTGGCCACAATTGTAGCAGACTGCGTCACTGGGGTCTGCCTCGGCCCTGTAGGTAGGGGATACCCTCCCAGACATTCTGGACTTGGCGGTATGTGCCTTGATAGGAGGATCGTCTTTGGCTCCTTCAGCCTCCTTGGACTTTTCCTTGCAGGGAGTATTCCCTTCGAGACTCCTTTGAGGGAGTCACAGATCTGTCTCGTCTAGACAAGTCACAAGTTCGCTGAGGGTTCTGAAGCTGGAGAATGACCTCCTGATCTTGGATTCGGCCCATGAGGTCCTCGTAGCTAGAAGGATTCTCTTTATGTATGTATGTCTTTATTTACATAGCGCCATTAATGTACATAGCGCTTCACACATGACAATCATATAATTAACAAATGAAAGAAAGAGAAACAATAGGGGAGCAAAGGACAATAGGAATTTCAAGACTGTGAGGTAGACAATCAAGACTAAGCATGAGCAAATCAGTGATAAATAGAGTGCACAATTCTGCACCTAATGGGAGGTAAAGATGATGGGATAGGGCAATAATCAATATGCACATTACTTACATGGCCATGTGTAAGCACAGATGAATTGAAAGGTATCTTTATGGCATCCTTCACAGTCTGCACGGCTGTGTGTAGGGTCAATCAGTGGAACCGGTTATATCAGATGACGTGATGTCAGCAGCACCTCTCTCCCATGTAGTTAATAACTGCAAATAACAGATCATGGGAATTAGTGCTTCAGACATAAAAGTAACACTGTGGAAGAGGAGTCCCTTCCCCAAAGAGCTTACAATCTAATTGGTAGGGAGAACGTACAGAGACAGTAGGAGGGCATTCTAGTAAGTGCGTCTGCAGGGGGCCAAGCTTTATGTATCGTGTATAGTATTAGCCACGGTGCTACTCATATGCTTCTTTAAGCAAGTGTGTTTTGAGGTGGGTCTTAAAGGTGGATAGAGAGGGCGCTAGTCGGGTATTGAGGGGAAGGGCATTCAGAGGTGTGGGGCAGTCGGTGAGAAAGGTTTAAGGCGGGATACAAAGGGGGTAGAGAGAAGACATCCTTGAGCAGAACGCAAAAGTCAGGATCGTGCAAAGCGAGAAATTAGGGATGAGATGTAAGGAGCAGCAGAAGAGGGTAAAGCTTAAAAAGTGAGGAGGAGAATTGATTGCGAGATGCGGGACTTGATAGGAAGCCAGGAGAGTGATTTGAGCAGGGGAGATGCTCAGACAGATTTAGGAAAGAGTAGAGTGATTCTGGCAGCAGCGTTTAGGACAGATTGTAGGGGATACTGGTGAGAGGCAGGAAGGCCAGACAGCAGGAGGTTACAGTAAAAGAGACGGGAGAAAATGAGGGCCTGAGTCAGAGTTTTAGCTGTCGAGTAACAGAAGAAAGGGCGTATCTTTGTAATATTGCGGAGGAAAAAGCGACAGGTTTTAGATACGTGTTGAATGTAAGGGGAGAATGTGAGAGAGGAGTCAAGTGTGACCCCTAGGCAGCGAGCTTGGGCTACAGAGTGAATACTGTAGAAAGGTTGCAGCAGATGCGGGCCACTAGGGGGTGGTTGAAAGATGCTCCCCGCAGGAATTGTTTGGTCCTTTAGTCGCCTAGTTCAGTCAGCCGGATAACCTTTTTGTGGATCAGTATCCACAGGGCTAGCTGCAACCGCTGGAGGCACTCAGACAAGTCCTCATTCTCCTTCTGTTTCAGGGCATGGAAATTGACCAAAAATGCAATTGGGCCATCCTTTTTGCCGTAAGTCTTGGTCAAGGCTCGTATCAGATCTTGAGCCTCCGCGTCAACGTGGCATTCACGATACAAGCGCACAATGTTATGGAGCGGCAAGCACTCCACAATTCGTTGCTTTTTTATCGCGTCTGAGTGCGTTCAACCTGGCAGTACTTGTTCCACGTGATCCCGCCATGCGTCAAACGTTTCTTCGCCCATGGTTGTGGGTTGCACCCCGGAGAAGGATTTTTGTCGGCGGTACTGGTGGCTGTGAGTGGACTGCGTTATGGCTTCTACCAGTTGGGGTAGCATAACTCCCAAGCCAGAGCCACCAATGGACAGGTGACTGTGGAAGGCTGGCTCTTGGCAAGGCATAGGCATAGGACTGCTCACATATCAGCTGGGGGTAGGTAACCGGTGTGGAGTTGCAGTTTGGCTGGAGGCCTCTACCAGGGCACTGGGAGTGAAAGTTACCCTTGGTATGGGTAAGTCTGCTCTGGTTGGCGTACTTGAGACCGGGGCTTTTGTCTTCCATTCCCCAGGGGGGTGGGAGGAAGTAGATGCTTCTGCTGGATAGGGTACCTCTGAGGAGAGTCCTGGGGTGGCCACGGCCATGGAAGTTGACAGCCCGGGGTATATTATTGGGTAAACCTTGGGCAGGACCTCGGATTGGTTTAGGGCCTGAGGAGCATCTTGGCCAGTATGACGGCACTCAATGATAAGTGGTGTCGTATTTGCGGCCGAGGATCCTGGTATCAGCCAGACCAGGAGAGTGTCTCGCGTGGTCGCGTACGGCAGTCATGGACATAATGGAGGGGACTCCTCCCACTGCGACCCCGGGGCGCGGAGGTGTCCGGAATTCTAAGGCCCAGTCGTGGACCTGTTGCTGGGAGGGCACGAACATGGTGTGTGATTTTGATTCTGCTAATTTAGCTGCTGATTCTGGCACCCCAAGTCAGAATCTCAGAGCCTCCAAATATAGCGCAGTTTCCCACCCTCCCTATGGGAGTTATGGTGACTACTGAGTGTGTGTGGTGCATTACCTGTGGCTCCCAGGAGGCCTGAACCTCTGCTGCTGGGAGCCTGGGGTGTACCTGATCCATCTGGTGACAGCGCCTCCACCTGTGCAGGATCCTATGTTGGATAACTCCGTCACAGGACCCAATGCAAGAATACACACACTGGTATAGATAGCCGTTTACTGCATGCAGATAATAATAGGAATAACAATGTAACACCCCCACCAAATAGGCCACGCACGGCCGTAACCCCACATTGCCCTCCAACACAGTGTGCACACCCTGATGGGATATTCCCCCAAAGATCTGAGGTGCCCCTGGAACCCAACCACACTGGTGTCCACAAGAGCCAACCCAGCCAATGTGTGTGAGAGCGCTGCCCACAACTAAAATGTTATTGTTGGTGCACTTGGTGATTTGATACCTGCCAGGTGCTCCAGCAACCGGTAGCGCTGACTGAAGGCAAGGGGCTGTCCGGTCCCACACCGTCGTTGTCAGCAATGAGTCAGCCTTCATGTGGGGTGGTATCCAGCTGGAGGGTCCCACCGTAACAGTCTCTGTATACCTTGGTGGTCTGGTCCCAGACCACAGGACACAATTGCTGCGTGGCATCCTTCTGTGTCCCTGACACTATGACTGCTAAATGGGGCAGTGTCCTTGTCTAAGGGCCTATCCCTGTAGCAGCCACAAACTTTACAGGGGAGTCCGGGCCTAGCTGGGGGTCTCTGGCCTAGTGCAGGGGCCAGAGACACCCTGCACACACACCCTATCCTCTCCGTGTCCCAGCTCCGACTAGCGTGGTCTCCTCAGCATGCCAAATGTATCAATCTCGTGAGTAGGTGTAACGATGCGCGGAACACGCCCCCTGCGGCGTGTCCCTTCCTTACCTGTTTACTTCTGATCGCCGCCCTCTAGCTGCGAGTCAAGATCCTGTGTCTTTAAGGATTCTGAAGCAAGCAACGCCATCTTGCTTTCTGGCAAACCCTGCCCTCTTCCTCCTGACAGGAAGTAAGCCTCTCTTTGACTTTCTCTTTGCATTTAGTCTTTTGCTACCAGCCCTGGTGCCTGCTGGTACTTATCGCATACTGTTCCTTCCTGGACCTCCTTGGGACCTTTACTTATCTCCTGTGGATTCCGGAGGACTGGGAAAGTCACTCATACTACTAAGGTTAGTTTACCGTCGGGTAATGTAGGTACCTGCTTAGTAGGGTTCACCTTGATGTGGTAGCAGGCTTATAATTCCTTGGCCAATGGATTAGACTAAGAACCCTTATGTTATGTTTAGTTTCGCTGCACCTTGCTGTTCTGTCACTATGCCTTTAAGAAGTCTGGACGTTCTCCAAGAAGCAATCCTTCTCTGGATGTTACCTTGTGCTCTGGACTCCATGCCCATGTTCCATGTTCCTGGTTTCTGTTTCCAGACTCCCGTGCTGAAGCGTTGGCTTCCCGCAACCCCCGCTTTGGTGCCTGAGAACGCGCGCACTCCCGCTCTGCTGACAGAGCATGCGCGCACATGCAGCTGGATCACTCGTGTCTCTGAGTAGGCACCGCACCTCCGGACGCGTCGCGCATTCTCATGCGCGCGGCGCGGTCACGTGACTACGTGCACCGATCCCCAGCTGCGCGGCAACTTACTCCCTTCGTATCCCCTGTGGCCTCCCCACTTCGCTAACGGGTCCTTCCCCTTTTCCCTGCGCTAGTGAGGAGAGCACAAGCATGACAGTAGGGGATCCTCGCAGCCCTATTGGCTTAGCTTAGCCACCTGTCCAGCAACCGCTAAGCATTCTGGGAGTTGTAGTCCCCTGCGGATCTATTCCCCTAATGGCCACCGGACTTCGGATGCCACTGCGCATGTGCCGGATCTTGCACATATGCAATTGTATCCAAGATGGAGACGCCCTATGTAATCGGGCCACCACGGAGCCTGCAGTGCACCGGAGTGCTCCCTACAGTGCCCTATCTCTCTACCTCCCGCTGATTGTGCGCGCGCCCTGAAAGCTGCACCCGTGCCAGCCGCAACCTCCCAGCCATGTCGGAAGTAGGTGGGACGGCCAAGGGGAGGCCAGAGGGGTAGTTTAGCCAAGATCTGGGGTTAGAAGAGCGAGAATGGCAGAGAGAAAGAGGGGTATTCAGATCAATAGCGGGGAATAGAGCAGAGTTGTAGTTCATGCCCAGGATGTCAGAGCCTGTAGCAGACAGAGAGAATTGAGGGAGGAACGCAAAGTGGAGTCAAGAACCTGTAAATGAATGGAATGCAAGTCATTGCAGAAACAAGCACCAGATGGAAGTGAAGAAGAGGAGTACTGAGAGAGAGTAAATGAGATGAGCTGAAAGGGTGAAATGAAAAAATCAGAGAGAAAGTTTTGTGTGTGAAAAATAGGCCATCCTTATGGATGATAGCTGCAGCCCATTGGTGAACACCAAAAGAAGAAGTTAGAGAGAGAAAGCGTGAAGCCCAAGGGAGAAAGGGCCCATCAATGTGGTAGTTGAAGTCCCCAAGAAGAATAGAATTGGAGTCAGAGGAGAGAAAGGAGACCCAGGATTCAAAGTCAGAGAGAAAGAAATATGATGTTGAGGTAGGTGGGAGATAGATGGCCACCACCTGGAGACTGAGAGGAGAAAAAAAGATGGACAAAGCCTGTAAGCCTCAAAAAAGGAAAAGAAATGGAGGAATAGTAAGGTTTTAATAACAGCATATTGAGGAGAGGATGTGCCTCATGCCTTTTCCCCTGCCATCAGGACGCGGAGTGTGGGGGAAAGAAAGACCACCTTAGTAACTCAGCGATCACTTTCATTTTATTGCAGCTTAATTTAACGTCAGGATCACATGCACATGAGTATGCATCACCTAATTACATATGCAAGAGTGTTACATTTAACATCAGTATGGAAAATGTATGCAAATGAAGAATTGATTGCAAAGAACCTATTCACATGCTACTAAATATTCTCATATACCTGACGTTATAGGGAAACTGACAAAAAAACAAATATCACCTATGTTTATCGCCTACCCTATGCTGGCTTTAGGCAGATCTTACCTATGTGTTTAATGGCCACTATAGACATAAGCAAGATGATACTTTTGCACATACTGTATGGATGTTATGCTTTATATGTTTTATTTGTAGGGAATTTGTGGTGTATGTTTATGTTTTATGTTAGGCATATGTCAGGCTTCAAAGGGGTTAATTTTTTTTATTGTCATATGGCATTGTTACCCATGGTTGAAAAGTGTAATATTTCCAACCAAATTCCTCCACTCCCCCTCCCCTTCTCCCCCCCTCCCCTTCTCCCCTTATCCCCCCCCTCCCCCTCCCCTTCTCCCCCCCTCCCCTTCTCCCCCCCCTCCCCTTCTCCCCCCCCTCCCCCACCCCTTCTCCCCCCCTCCCCCTCCCCTTCCCCCCCCTCCCCCTCCCCTTCTCCCCCCCTTCTCCTCCCCTCCTCCCCCCTTCCCCCCTCCCTTCCTCCCCCTCTTTCCCCCTCCCTTCCTCCTCCCTTCCCCCTCCCCCTCCCCTCCTCCCCCTTTCCCCCCCTCCCCCACTGCCCCCTCCCACTTTCCCCCCTCCCCCACTCCCCCAACTGCTTTTCGCACACAATTGCATTGCTAACACTGATTAATGCAGATTTCCGAGTTAACTCTTATTTGTATCACTAGCGTTAACTAATGCTGAGTTGTCTCATTTTTAGTGTATGCAAAAAGGATTAAATATTGTAACAGACTTGCAAATATTTAATTCGTAGTAAATACCTTAGAATTGCAACAAAAAAAATCCCAATATTTTATAATGCTAATTTTCTTTTGTTTTCAACTTTGTATTTTTATATATAATGCTTGTTTTTAATGCAGCAATATTGATCTTTAGTATAATCTATGTTGGAAAGTCAGTTAATGCAGTGGAAAACTCCATTAAGTGGATGGGTGCATTTGCATTTTTTTTTAAATGGAAGGGGTGCTTATTATAATCAGGAGTTGAGAAATATGTACTTCAGCCAGTGTTATGTGTTGTAAGATGCACTTTGTCTATCTGCTCTACAACCTGCCATGCACAGCGCGCATGGACAGGAAGCCTGATCCAATTTGGGGTAGGGGAGAGCTAGAAGGCAATCAGATTTATTAACCACTTATCTCATCACAATGCCAGTGACCTTCCAATAGATGTAACCTAGTAGGCACCAAGCCCAAACTAGAGAACTCGAATCCCTGTTCTGGCACTGTTGGTAAATGATACACATGGAACTTTTAAAGATTAAGCAAATACACAAACAGGACAGAAAGGTGGAATGAGCAGAAGAGACAGAATTTTCCAAATAAGAAATGCAATCATTAGGTTATTCATCCCTTTTTTCTTTTTGTTACATTGCTGGGTATTGAACAGACATGACAACTCAAGTTTGTGCACCTTTGTACATGAGTTCCATACTATATGTCGCTGTAGCGTGATTGACTAAATTACTTGACTATAGATGCCTCTATAGGGTTGCCAGGTAGCTTGTCCAAAAATACTGGACACAATGGTGAATGGTGCGACGTGGGCGAGAACCATTGGTGGGGAAGAATGTTATTTATAAAGGACCTGACTGTTACGTAATTTCTTCTAAATTTCACTCCAAGTATTCACCAATTTGCACCAATTTATATTCTTTTTTTGTAAAAAATCTGGGGAGGGAACGCCCTTCTGAGGATTTTTTTTAGGAAATAGAGTATGAAATAGTGCAAATTGGTGCATGCTTGGAGTGAAATTTAGAACAAATGACATAATGATCAGATCATTTATAAATAACTGACCTGCAGCGATACTGTACATGGCGAGCAATACTAATCTTAATGCTCCTCCCACAAATTCCAAGATTATTGCACCCCTACTCATCCTCTCACCCTCCCACCCCCCTCATCCTCTCACTCCCTCCTCTCATCCTACCCTCATTCTCTCTCACCCACTCCCTTCATCCTCTCTCATCCCCCCTCCCTTCATCCTCTCATCCCCCCTCCCTTCATCCTCTCACCCCCCCTCACTTCATCCGCTCTCAACCCCCTCCCTTCATCCTCTCTCACCCCCTCTCCCTTCATCCTCTTTCACGCCCTCACTTCTTCCTCTCTCATCCCCCCTCCTTTCATCCTCTCACCCCCCATTCCTTCATCCTTTCACCCCCCCTCCCTTCATACTCTCTCATCCCCTTCCTTCATACTCTCGCCCCCCTTCATCCTCTATTAACCCCTTCCCTTCATCCTCTCTCAAACCCCCTTCCTTCATCCTCTTTCACCCCCCCAACCTTCATCCTCTCACCCCTCCCTTCATCCTCTCTCACCCTCCATTCATTCATCCTCTCTCACCCACTCCCTTCATCCTCTCTCCCCCATCCCTTCATCCTTTCACCCCCCCTCCCTGTCATTATCACCCCCACAGGACTGCCAGAGAAAAAACACACACACATACACACACACACACAAAACAAATACACACCAGGACAAAACAGAACACAGATACCTAGGACACAGGCAGGACATGGGACACAGTCTCACCTCTCTGTTCCATGCTTTTCCTCCACTCTTTGGCCCCACCCCCAGACTCCTTCCATCTCCATCCTGAATGGCTGCATTCCACAGCAGCAGCCAATCAGGATGTAGGAATCTGTCCACCCCCTAGCAGCAGCAGTTCTGCTCTATCCCTTCTAAAGGGTAACCCCGCGATTGGTTACTAAGTCTGGAGAGGTAAGGCCGGACACATACATGTCCGGTGTTATCTCTCATTTTTTACCGGACATTTAGCAACCAAATACTGGGTTGTCCGGCTCAATACCGTACACCTGGCAACCCTATGCCTCTTGTCATGAGAATATATAGTTAGAATGTAGTTTGACAAGAGGTGGACTGGGGACTGCATCTTCTGCAAACTCTTCTACACAAGGCAACAAATTGTGAGCTTATGTGACCACACTATGATCCCATGCTTATTAGCCTGCACTTTTGACCCCCCAGTACAACTTATTTACTGCAGCCTCTCCCAACAGACTGCACCCAACTGCTCGCCCCCAACCCTCATCCTCCCAACCAACTCCCTCTGCAAACCCTGAATAGGCCTTAGCATTGCATTGCAGTGTAGCCCTCTTTCCTGCTGATCTAGATGCTGCATGTACCTGCTGGCTCAGCGAGATCTGAGCCTCCGCTAGCTGGGAGCCTGGGGTAATATTAGAGTCTTGGCAGCGCCTCCACTTACCCAGGATCCCAAATAAGTGAGATTCCCCTAGGTAAGAATAACAATAACACACTTCCACTTGATAACCGTTTACTAATACGTAATGGCAGAACCTTATCTTATACCTGTTAATGATAATACACGTATAATAACATATATGAATGGCTGACATGCAACAACATATATCTGTGGCTCGGCCACTCTCCTATAGAGTACAGTGGCGACCGCCTTTAGTCTAAATCGGCTAGATCCGCGAATTTCAGATTATCCCGGTTATGTGCGGTTTTGTGTAGTTTTCGCCCAGAGTGAACTGCGTTATTTTCGCGCTTGTGATATTAGCATTTTATTTTCGCTGTCTGCAATACTGCAATGACGTGTAAAAACTCATGGGGGCGTTTGCGAGGTGTTGTCATGGAAGTCTAATACCTTCACGGTTCAACCTACGTCAGTACACAGTCTGTGTATGCGCGCAGTAATTGTAAATTTGCATATTTAAAGTATACATGCATTTGCAGTGCTGTGCTGCTGTACGGTATGTCTCATTTGAAAATTGTTGAAATGCAGAGGCGTGTACAGTACTGTAACAGTGTCACATTTCAGCATATACAGCGCTCTCCCCTCGCTCAGGATAATTAACTGCACTGCAGGGTATTTCAACTTCTTATCTTCTGTGCAATGCAGTACATCTCTCCCACACCATTCCTTTGAACGTGTGTCTGGTTTCAATCACATTCCTGCTTGACAGCAGGAATTTACTGTGCATGCGCCTGTAACTTCGCCCACCACTGCTTGCTTGCCTGAGTGAGTGACCAAAAAAAAAATTAAAAATTAAAAAAAAATTTTTATTGTAATTTTTTTATTTTTATTTTCTCCACAAGCCTGCAAAAACCATCTTACTGTATTACGATATTCAATCTGTGCTGTACAGTAGCTTTTGACTGCGACCCTGTGCGTTTGACTGCACATGGTTGATTTGAGTGCTTTTTACGTACTGTATTTGGGGGTGTATTATTATGATGAACTGCCTTTTGAAATGAAATTATGTCTTTAGCTTTGAACTTCATGCGCCTGTCTTTAATTTTTGGAATCTTGCCATAGTGTTTTGAATCCGTCCATAGCCGAGCTGGAAAGCCTCACTGCGCCTGCGTGTAATCCTTGTTCAGATGGACGCTTAGCTACTTACTGCGCATGAGTCACCCAACCCCCCCCTCTCCACAGAGTCATTTGACAGACACCTGCACAGAGTCATTCATTTTCTGAAGTTAGTCATTGTGTTTTTAATCTGTCCCTAGCCGAGCGTCAGTGTAGAGGAAGTTCCAGGGGAGCGTCGTCGTATGCACATAAAAAGAAAAAAACAGTGGATAGTGTAATATTGTAAAAAACAATAAAAGGTGAAAGTGAATAACGAATTCCTACTCACAAAAGTAGCAGGAATATAGGCATGTGAGTGAATAATACTCTGTGATGCAGCTCGTTCCGGAGGTTTGGTATATGGGTCAGCACATCTTGGAAAAATAGAAAACAGCCATAGTGTAGATGGAAATAAACTTTATCTAATAAGTAAGTCAATTGGAGGCTTACGGCTTTAGAAGGAAATACAGCATTGGGGATGTTATCTCAGATGCAGCATAGGTCGTCTCGTCTGCTTCTACCCGCTGGCGGCGTCCGCGAACGTCACTTCCGGATCGTGACGTCACTTCCTGCCGGAGCTAAGGATCGTGAGAGTTCCCTTGCTTCTTTCCCTCCTCTACCAAGATTGCGGCGGAAGCCCGACTCGACGCGTTTCGACGTGATGACGTCTTCTTCAGGAGTGGCTTATGGGTACTGACAGCTCGGTATATATACCTACTACCTTGCTGTGATAGGTGCCTTACTTATTGACGGCGCGATTGTGAATAACGTTATCCTATCCATACAATAAACAGACTAATACATGTGCACACTATAAGTTAAGACAATAGCAATAAAATAGCAAATAGGTCACAATAAGTAAACTAATAAATATATGCACACTATAAGATAATATCAATAAAATAGCTTATAGGTCACATAGTCTAATGTTAAAAATCTTATTCTAAAATCAACAAACTAATGTATATACACACTGTTGATTAATACAATGATAATAAAATAACTAATTGTATACCAATTAAAAAGTATAAAAACGTGTTGATGCTGCCCCCAAACAGCATGAACACTCCAGGGTCTAATGCATATTACAAATCCAATATAGCAAATTCGACGATTGATGCACTCTGGTGGTGATAAGATGAGAAAGAAACATATTAAGAGATGAACATAATAAAGTACAATAAATATAATAAAATTTATAATAATAAAACAGCTAAAAACCAATTTACAAAAATGCTTTAAAATCAAATTCAGCATTCAAACCATTAGGAACCAATGTTTTTAATGTGTAAATCCAAAAGGATTCCCTTTTAGTTAATTCCAATTCTCTGTCACCCCCTCTCCAATGGGGGTGGACCTGTTCAATTGCACTGAATTTAAAACCTGTAAGGTCACAATTATGTTTTTTAATGAAATGCTCAGATAAAAGATGTGTTAAAACATTGCGTCTGATATTACCAATATGTTCAAGAATTCTAATGTTTATTTGTCTTTTTGTTTTCCCAACATATTGTAACCCACAAGGGCATTCTATGAGGTAGATGATATGATTACTCCTACATGTAATGTGTTTCTTAATAGAAAACTTATTTTTAGTGTTATTGGAAACAAACTCATATTTATCTGTAGCCCTATATCTGCAAGCTTTGCACGTGGTGCAACCAAAAAAAACATTTATTGTTGGTAACCATCTATTACTAGAGAGATTTTTTGGGAGAGCACTTGGAGCAAGCTTGTCTTTGAGTGTCCTCGCTCTTTTGAAGATGATTACTGGTTTGTCGCCTCACTGCACCTGCTTGCACTCTAAGCCTCTTCGAGATGGGAGCTAGCTGCTTACTGTGCATGAGTCACCCAACCCCCCCACCCCTCTCCACAGAGTCGTTAATTTTCTGAATCTTGCCATTGTGTTCTTAATCCGTCCATAGCCGAGCTTCAAAGCCTCACTGCGCCTGCTTGTGATCCTCTTTCAGATGGGAGCTATTTAGCCGCTTAGCTGCTTAGCTGCTTACTGCGCATGAGTCACCCAACCCCCACCTCTCCACAGAGTCGTTAATTTTCTGAATCTTGCCATTGTGTTCTTAATCTGTCCATAGCCGAGCTACAGTACAAAGCCTCACTGCGCCTGCGTGTAATTCTCTTTGAGACGGGAGCTTTGAGGCTTTGTTTAAGGCAACGTTTTTTGGAAAATCCCTTCTCAAATTTGATTTGCACAGAGCATCACCTTGATATTATAATAATATTAATAGCATGTTTTTGTATAGCGCTGTTAGTTACAGTATACGTAGCGCTTTGCAGAGACATTTTGCAGGCACAGGTCCCTCCCTGTCCGGTGGAGCTCACAATCTACTGTATGTTTTTGGTGCCTGAGGCACAGGGAGATAAAGTGACTGGCTTTTTATGTATTTGGGGGTATATTGATCAAATTATTATGATGAACTGCCTTTTGAAATTACTGTACTCTACTCTACAGTTTGTAATTTCTTTGAACTGCAGCACAACTAATCCTTCATCCCTCCCCCACGCACACACAAACTGTTTTCGACAGACACCTCCACAGAGTCATTCATTTTCTGAAGTTAGTCATTGTGTTTTTAATCCGTCCCTAGCCGAGCGTCAATCGCCTCACTGCGCCTGCATGTACTCTAAGTCTCTTTGAGATGGGAGCTAGCTGCTTACTGCGCATGAGTCACCCAACCCCCTCCCATCTCCACAGACTAATTCGACAGACACCTCCACAGAGTCATTCATTTTCTGAAGTTAGTCATTATGTTTTTAATCCGTCCCTAGCCGAGCGTCAATCGCCTCACTGCTCCTGCGTGTACTCTAAGCCTCTTTGAGATGGGAGCTAGCTGATTACTGCACATGACTCACCCAACCCCCCAAACCCTTTGAGGCTCTGTTTATGGTAACGCTTTGGAAAATCCCATCTCGAATTTGAAATGTAAATCTGATGTGCACAGCATTGTGAGAATTGAGAGTAAAAAAACCATTAACTGATTCATGTTGTTTTGTCATTCATTCTTGTACTGTAGGGGTGGGGGGGAGGGGGTGTGGTTGTTGTCAATGATTATGATCATCAGGAATGTGAATAAATATTTATTTTATTTCAGCAGGAACAAAAAAATACAAATATAAAAATAATCATGAATAATACATAATGCAGTCTTTATTAAGTTCTTCTGGCAGATTGAAATTGGATAAACATTTACAAAACATTTGTAAAACATGGAGAAACATGAATTATGCACATTTATAAGAATATTATTTAATAATATATATACTGTAATGTATAATATATATATATATATATATATATATATATATACTGTATATTTATATATATACAGTATACATAGTAATATTTTTTTTCCGCCTTTATCTTGTTCCTCATTCCGTGTACAGTACAGTAGTTCATTGAGAGAGGAGAGGTTTTGTGTACATCAATACTGCTGTTTATATACTGTACATTTTACTGTACAAAACAGATTAGACTGGACACAAAACCCACCTCCCCCCAGGCCACCCTTTTTTCCTGAAACAACAAAAAAATTAAAAATGAGTGCAGTTACAGTGTGCGTACTGTATTATGGCATTGTGTGATGTGTAGTACTACTGTAGATGGCTGGTGCTGCTTTCTCTGGAAAGAAAAAAATTGAGCAGTTAGTAGGCAGTTACTGTAGTACTGTCAAACTAGTCTATACTGGAACTACTGTATACTCTGACTACTGTTAAATACTGTGTACTGTAACCTGATGGCTGGTGCTGCTCTCTGTAAAGAAAAAACTGTAACTGCTGTATACTCTGACTATTGGGAAAGAAAAAATCTGTGCCATACTTACCTGCATCATACTGTACTTACAATACTACAGCACAGTACTACTTTCCTGATGCTTGCCCATTACGCGCGATCACAATGGGCAACACAGTGACAATATGGTCTATATATTTATTGCAGCGTTCCACGGTGAGTACATCGTTCCAAAAACTCATTATGCCTTTCAACAATTCGTCCTTTTTGGAGGGTTTCGCCACTTTCCGGATATGGTCCTTCAGCTGATGCCAGACCATTTCAATCAGATTGAAGTCTGGCGATCTGTCATTGGAAAAAAAGGACAATTAGTTTAAGAGATCCAGTACACAGTAAAAACCGTGGGGGAAAAAATGAGACACGGTCTACTGCACTTACTCCGCTGGCGTCTTCACCCAGTTGATACCGCGCTCAAGGATATGCGCTGTTGAAGCGGTGTGCTTCGGATCGTTGTCCTGGTAGAAGCGGTGACCATTGGGGAACTCGCGTGTGATATATTGCACTATCTCAGGGACAATGTTGTCTTGGAAGAAAGCTTTATTCATTATTCCTATAGCAAGAAAAGAAAAGTCCTCAAAAAACTGCACAATAGTACAGTACAGTGCATACAGTAAGGTTACACTATTAAAGTACAGTGCATAAGGCTACATTATATTTGATATATTTTACCTTCAAATATGACAATGCATCCTGGTCCATGCCTAGAGATGGCACCCCACACATGCAGCTTCACAGGGTGTTTTGGCCACGGCTTCAAAGATATGCGGCCTTTTTTGTGGAATGCAAAGCTTGCAAATCTCACTAGCGACACAGTAGACTCATCAGTGAAGATGCAATCCTGGAAAGTCTCCCACTGTCGATCCATGCCTGGGCCTGGACCACTCTTTTGATTTTGTTTGCATCCCGTATCATGGGGTACGCTCTGTAATGACAAGGAATAAATAACTGTAGCGGTACAGTACAGTTTCCTAAACAACACTTTTACCTCCTGTACTGTCCAGTACTAACCTCACACGTCCATATTTCCATCCAATGCTGCGTCTCATCTTCTTTATGCTGCTCTCGGATACAGTCAGATTGTACTTTTCCTGCAGAGTGTTTTTGACCGTTAATGCACTCTTCTCATCATTCTCCTCACTTATTTTGTTCACCAGAAGAGTTGTCTCCCTACAATGTAAAGAAAATATATTGTTTTATTAATATGCAGCAATATAAAATTTATATATAAATATACAAAATATATATACTGTTGTACTATATATATATATACAAAATATATATACTGTTGTAATATAAATATAAATATACCAAATATTTATACTGTACTGATATAAATATAAATATACAAAATATATATACTGTTGTACTATATATATACAAAATATATATACTGTTGTAATATAAATATAAATATACAAAATATATATACTGTACTGATATAAATATAAATATACAATATATATATATATATATATACTGTTGTACTATACATATACAAAATATATATACTGTTGTAATATAAATATACCAAATATATATACTGTACTGATATAAATATAAATATACAAAATATATTACTGTACTGATATAAATATACAAAATATATATAATGTTGTAATATAAATATACAAAATATATATACTGTTGTAATATAAATCAACAGAAATAACAAAATTATTAGATTTAAATTAAAATTAATTTTATTTTAAAGTTGTATAAATATACTTACGCGTTAGTTACCCTTGGTGCCCTTTTGTGGTCTCTGTTTTTTCCATGTGCATGATAGCTCACTGTGGTTGGTGGCACAACGATGCCAGAAGTAGCTAACCAGCATTGGATAGCAGCAATTCGGTGTCCGCTCGTGTACATGTCCTTAATTCGCATAATGAGCTCCTTGGAAATCTTTTTAACAGGCATTGCTGCGAGTAGAAAGAAATACAAACACAAGAATGTATATTCGATGTTTAGTCGATGTGTATTCAATGTGCAGTGAATCCACAAAATGGATGGTGTATTTATACGGTAATGACTCACATTAGAGTACGCCCACTTTCAACACCTGTACCTGGTCGCCATGCATAAAAGGTTACACACTTTGCATAGCCCACCACTCCATGATCTTTATCTGAACTTGCCCTTGTCCAGATACTGCATTGTGCCACCTGCTTCCATGGAGCAACCCCGATTCTACTGACGCAGGAACCCACTCGCCTCTGCCGTGCCTGTCAAGCAGAAAAAGTGAAAGGCGGTTGCCGTTTCCACGCCAAGGCAAAAGCGACAGGCTAAGGCCAATAAAGAAAACCTTCTGCTGACCTCAAAGGCTAAGGGTTTTCATAGACATCAGCCTTATTATGTCAAGAAGATATACGGTGATGTACTCTCGACGCAAAACAATTGGCAGCCAACCCATCGAACCCACAGACCACTTCCTCATACGCTTCGACGACTCTGCCGTCGGTGTCCCGGAAATCTTCATCCCGTCTTCTCCACCCCTCGTCCTTGATGCTGCAGCCGCCCTCACGTAAACCCACAGGCCATCTTCTCCAGTTCTATCCGACGACGCTGCTTCTGAAATCCACGGGTCACTTTCTCCTTTGCTCTTAGACGACTCTGCTTCTCGCCCGGAAATCCAAAGGTCACTTTCTCCATCCCTCTTCGACGACGCTGCTGGTTCTCCTCTACCGGATATCCACAGGTCTCCTCCTCCACTCTTCTTCGATGTCACTGCCGCTTCTCTCCATGGAACCCCCATCTCATCCTCCGTTGCACCCATCCCCCCAGATGTTCACACGCCATGCACAAGAAGCAGCTCGTTAGACCGGATGCTGAATGGGATAACTGTGGATCTCCCCGGGAATTCTATTGTGCTAGCAAAGATAGATCTGCTTCTGGAGACAATGCTAAATGTGGAGCAACGGATGCTACAAATGGATCAACGGATGATACATATGGATCAACGGATGGATCGACAGATGGAGAAGATAGAGGCTGACATAGCGGGCATACATTATTTGCTCGGTGTTAATGCCCCTGTTTCCCCGACGCTGGAGCTAGGGGGTGACATGAATGTGATGAATGGGACCTTTGACCCCCTTCCATCACCAAGCACACCCCCTCCACCAGAAGATGTGGTGTACATGTATGCCGTTGAGGAGGACATGACAACCCCGTCAAGACCACGCCAGGAGACAACACGGCGACCAAGACTGGAGGAAAGCTTCCTCCCAGACAACCTATCATCGCCCGTCGCCTCAAGCACACCCGCTCCCAAAGACCTACAGTCGCTCGCATCGATACGGTGCCCGACATCACCCTGTGCGATCTGCCACCGGCGCTCAGGGAGAAGTATAGGGTGAAGAGTGCTGGTGCACCCCACAAGTATGCCTTGTTACTTTTCAAGCACCATGTCCCCTACTCGTTGTACTGCGACTGGGCCTTCAAAGTGAACTACGACGGAAATCGCGTTAAAAAGGCGCTTCCTGACAATTTAAGACGGAACATTCGGGATGAAATGCAGCGCTTTTATCCAATTACAGATCCTGTAATGAAAGGCGTTCGAGACTGCATTAATGGCGTTTTGCGCCATGCAAGGAATCGGCCATGGACGGACAATGTGAAGGACTTTCTGTAAGACCATACTGTTGTGCTGAACTGTATTGTACTCTACATGATTTGACCTGCGGTACTTAAATAAAGGATATGTTGTTGTGTGTTTTTTTTACTTGTATTTATACAGAAATGTTTTAACTTGCTGTCCACACACACAGGACCTGCACAATTCCAGTCCCTAGGGGCCGCAAACAGGCACGTTTTTCAAGGTTGTCCTGAAAACCTGCCCTGTTTTCTGCCCTCGAGGACTGTAGTGGTGCAGGTCTGACTGACAGTGTTGCGCACCATCCCTCTGTACTTTATATGTTTCGTTAATAAAGGAGATGTTTCGTTTGTATACTGTATTTTATGAATAAAGTTTTTTTTGTAATCACAGGTAAGGCCATGGACGGACAATGCGGAGGACTTTCTGTAAGACCATACTGTTGTGCTGAACTGTATTGTACTCTACATGATTTGACCTGCTGTACTTAAATAAAGGAGATGTTGTTGTGTGTTTTTTTACTTGTATTTATAGAGAAATGTTTTAACTTGCTGTCCACACACACAGGACCTGCACAACTCCAGTCCCTGAGGGCCGCAAACAGGCACGGTTTTCAAAGGTTACCCTGAAAACCCGCCCTGTTTGCTGCCCTCAAGGACTGTACTGGTGCAGACTGTTTTACACACCATCCCACTGTACAGTATATGTTTTGACTTGTCGTTCTTTAATAAAGGAGATGTTGCGTTTTGCTTATTTTATGAATAAAGAATTTGTTTTTAAAACATGTGACTGTAAACCATACTGACTGACATAAATGTTTTCACGCATGTAGCAGTAAACCATACACCTGTTGATGTTTTGAATTTCTGTGCACTTAAAATGTTTCTACATTGTACAGTTTTTGTAAATAAATGTTTTTGTACTTACTCCACCAATAAAAGAACATGTTGATTTGTCTAACATTGTTCCATTTGCTCCTTTGCTACTGTAACAAAATACAGTCTTTCTAGAATGTCGAGGCATACTGCACTGTATACTGTAGGCATGCTCAGTATAAGAGTATTAAAAAAAAAATAGAAGACACAAACTGTACTGTACTGTATGTACTGGCACTGTATACTGTAGAAGACACATAATGTATGTGATACATGTAGAATAAATGCATAGTTTTTATTTTTTCGGGTTTATTACACAGTATACTGTACTGTATATAAAAAAGTATTGTACAGTATACTGTACAGCCGGGAAAACATCAGCATACTGTTTCAGGTACAGTATTCTATCCTAATCAATAACAACGGCAACTAAACTGTAGACTCCGGTACGTGGGTTTTAAATCCGATTCAGCAATGTGCAGGCATTGTTACACAAAGCGATATTATCCATCGAAATTCCTCCATTAGCCGTTTTCTTTTCTGAGGAAAAAAGAAAAGTTTTACTGTAATGGTCAGCCCC
Organism: Ascaphus truei; assembly: GCF_040206685.1. Classification (NCBI taxonomy): domain Eukaryota; kingdom Metazoa; phylum Chordata; class Amphibia; order Anura; family Ascaphidae; genus Ascaphus; species Ascaphus truei. The sequence goes on along the minus strand of NC_134485.1, from coordinate 332,946,263 downwards.
CTAAAGAAGTTCCCAGCCAGTCCCACCACTAATTTTCTCGGGGGGCGTCTCCTGTTCACATGTGCATGCGCCTACCGTCGATGCGATGACACGCATATGCGTTTCATGAAGGCTCCAATGCGCATGCACCTAGCGTTCCACCAATTGTTCAGTATCTGCAGCACTGTAGAAGCCGCTCAGCCAATGATATTGCTTACAGGAGAATCGCTTGACTTTTGAATCGCACCGATATTGATACTGTATTGTCAAAATAAAAAAAACACAGAAAATAATACGGCAACAATACTCACCATAGAATTTCCCATTCAGCTGGCGCCGGCGCCGGTCCACTGCCAGTCCAGCGTTCTTGATCATCCACGTCAATAGTTTGCAGTGGGACAAGTCCACCTGTAGTCAGCTGATGAGGCTGGAAATTGCTTAGGTATAGGCAAGCTTGATCGAAACTGCACGCGAAATCCGGCTCAGGCTCAGGGTTGTCACTGACGGCTGCACCGTCATTGGAAGCCGGTGCTGGTGCATTGCTTGGCAGCGACTGTCGTTTCTTAGTTGGTTTTAACACGACCCTTCGCCTTTTGCCGTCATCATGATCATAGATACAGGAAAAAGCCGGTGATACACACCAATACCCTCCAACAAATTGTGGCTCAATACGATAAAAACAGGGATTGCTACATAACCTTTTCCTTATTGCACGCTTCCACGTATGAGGAGTTGGCGAAAATTTGTAAAAGTCATAGTTTTCGATAAAATACTGATAAATTTGAACAACTATTGCCATCTTATCCTCTGTTGCATTAATCGTGGCCCATATCAAATACGCGTAACTTCTGTCGGGTTTTTGGAAAGCGGACTGCACTTGAACACTCATGGCGGGCGGGACTCTGGAGAATACTGTAACCGAAACTGGTCTTTGTCTTTCTTTAACATGAAAAGCCTAAATTGATACATTTTTGCAACCTCTTCCTTCAGTCTCAAGGCCAAGTTACAATAGTACACTGTGGTATCTTTTTTAAACGAAACACCTGCAAGTCGACACATTACTGAAGCGCATGCGCATTACATTACATGAATATCTGCCATCTGGCGGACATGCGAAGAATTGCAACCTATTAAATCCGAACCATTCTCAATAAACGCATCAACCGCGCGTCAGCCACGCATGACCCGTGGCTGGGAACGCAAAATGAACACGGCATGCGCCAGGTGAAGAGCGTCGCATTCCAGGAAAAAGCCAGTGAAAAACCGGAGATTTGTTAGAATAAAAGCTGCCGCAGCAGTAATGTCATTTTCCCACCACCGCGTGCACCCCACACCATGTCCAATATATATATATATATGTGCAGCCCCTTGGTCACTCAACCCAGTGTCCCCAAAGAGTCCTCCCCCAAGGCGGGATCAGCACCGGTGTTGGTGCACTTATTAAATACCTTCCGGCTACTCCTGCAGCCGGCAACAGACTTCAAAAAGGATCCGCCGATCCAGCGCAGTCTCTCACGAGTTGGTGATGTCCAGCAGCTTGAGCCCAAACCACTGTTCACACACACCACAGCTCCTCAACACTGTGTCCCTATCTGCTAATACAGTAAGGGAATAGGTGTCTATCTCTATAGGGCGTTCCCTGCAGCACCACAAGCTTATGGTGACCCAGGGTCTGCACTGGGCCTGAGGGGTAATCTAGCCTACGCAGGTGGGTCACTGACCCCCTGCACACACAACCTCTCCCCTTGCTCCTCCGGTGCCCTCTGGCTAGCGTGGTCTCTCCCCCATGCTTCCCCTTCCTGCCTGCCAGCGATCCCTGCACTCCTATTCGTTTCCTGGTGTCAGGTGGTGCTGCTGAGGCTCATGGGACCTGTAGTTTACTGCAGAGCCCCCTGGTGATTGGCCAGCCGTTCGCGCACTTTACACTGCGCATGCACGAACTCTCTCCACTCCGGGCAGTCATGCCTGGCTATTGCGCAATGCCCAACAAACATGGCGGCGCCCTGTGCTACCGGGCCGCTGCAGAACCTCCGAATGCTCCCTCAATACACACCCCCTCAGGATGCGCCTTCCAGCGAGGTGAGAGGAACCCAGGACACCCCTACAGCAGCAAAACATTTTGGCAAGGAAAAGGCAGATTTCTGCTGTTTAGTCTGCACACGTTCACTTGGCTCACAACAGCTTCATGCAACATTACCTACCTCTGTGATAATTAACCTGGTATGTAACTCAAATGTGTTCTTTCTGGTGGCCTCATAGAAATGTTACTCTCTCTATCCATTACAATCCCCTCCATCTTGGCCCACACCCAATATCATTATGCACCCTGGATTACTCAAAAGCCTTGCACTATCTACTGAATGTTGGTGGAGAACTCTGAAAACCAGCACACCAACCACCGCTCACTCTAAGGGCAAGCATCACAAACTGACAACTTGCAAACAACTACTCAAATTTGTACTTATACTGTTACTCTTTTTAGCAGGTGATATTGAACCTAACCCAGGCCTGGAAAGACATTCCAGAAGTGAGGGGCAGTGAGTGAGAGTAGTTTTAGGTGGGAGAGGGCTTTAGATACAAAAGGCATAGACAGAAGACACCCTTAAGTAGAACGAAAGAGTTGAGCAGGTGTAGAGCAAGAAATGTTGGTGGAGAACTCTGAAAACCAGCACACCAACCACCGCTCACTCTAAGGGCAAGCATCACAAACTGACAACTTGCAAACAACTACTCAAATTTGTACTTATACTGTTACTCTTTTTAGCAGGTGATATTGAACCTAACCCAGGCCTGGAAAGACATTCCAGAAGTGAGGGGCAGTGAGTGAGAGTAGTTTTAGGTGGGAGAGGGCTTTAGATACAAAAGGCATAGACAGAAGACACCCTTAAGTAGAACGAAAGAGTTGAGCAGGTGTAGAGCAAGAAATTAGGGCTGACATGTAAGGAGGAGCAGAAAAGTCTTAAAAGGGAGGGGGAGAAATTTGTAATACGGATTTAATTGGATGCCAGGAGAGGGATTTCAGCAGGAGCGATGGTGTGAGAGATTTAGGCGAGAGTAAAGTGATTCTAGCAGCAGCGTTAAGAATAAATTGTAGTGGAGACAGGTGAGAGGCAGGAAGGCTGAACAGTAGAAGGTTACAATGGTCGAGACGGAAAAGCGAGTAAGGGTCTGTGTTAGAGTTTTAGCAGTAGAGCAACAGAGGAAAAGGCTGTATCTTTGTAATGCAACGGAGGAAAAAATGACAGGTTTTAGCTACTGTACATTGTGAATGTGAGAGGAGAATGTAAGGGATAAGTCAAATGTGTCCACTTGGCAGCATGTTTGTGATACTGGCTATATGATAGTATTGCCAACCGTAATGTAAAAGGGGGCAGTAGCACCAGGCACTCACATGTCCAACAGATACATTTGTCAAAAATAAGGTACCATAGAACGTCAAAATAAAATAAAAAGTAGGCGTGTCTAGTTTTCATGATATCCCCCTCTAGGATATGTACTTTAATATGAAACTGTAAAAAAAAAAAAAAAAACATGTAAGGGACTGGCACACCAGAAAGAAATAAAACTCACCTGCGGAGTTTCTGCAAAATACAGTATGCTACAGTAGTAGAAGAGACAGTCATCGCTGGTGAGACAGAATGTCACTGTTCTGTACAAGCATGCTGCTGTTCCAGCAATAAAACCACATGTACTGCAGAAACTACCCATGTGATTATCTTTTCCTTGTTTTTTCTGACTGGTGTGCTGGTTCCCATACCTGTTATTTGGATTCTCAGAATTTGTATGGCCTCCCATAGCTTGGGTATATATAACATTTTTGTTATAGGCTGCCTTTGTATGAAATGGGGTGATATCTAATTGTTACATGGGTGTTACTTACTTTTGAGGTAGACAGAGGATGAGACACGCACTCAATATCAATGGTAATAGAGGTGGGGTACTTAGCCGCCGGTGCGCAGGTCCTGGGGAGCTCCTGTAGTCCCAAATGTTCCAGTACAAAGAAGAAGAAGCAGGCACACGGTCTTACTCAAAAGGAGGTTTAATATGTCATAAAGTCCAACGTTTCGGCAGTCAAATACTGCCTTTCTCAAGGTGAAGGCTACCAAACACAAGAAAACAGTCAAAATATATACCACCCCCCCTTTTGATACTCACTGTCACGGGAGACCAGGCCCAATTCACATTTATATTTAAGGGATCAGTCACAAGGCAAAACAGGCAGTAAAATAAATTGCGGTTTATTCGGACAAGACCTCGGAAACACACAGAAATACAAGAAACAGAGAATATACACACTTACGGGGGTCTGGGGAAGAGATCTACCCTTTCCTAGTTGCAAGGCGCCTGTTCAGGAAAGGCTTACCTTGATAGGACCTTGGGCTCCTGGACCGAAATCCAGCCTGCTGGCTAGGCCTCCCCATGCTTCCCGGTGTGAATAGCTCTTTCACAGAAGCATCAGAAGGGAGAGGCCTGCCAGAGGCTGCTTGTCTTCAGACCTCCACCAGGAACAAGAGAGAGAGATGCTTTTACAGCACGCTCTTATATAGGCTGAAATCCTATCTAAATCATTGAGGAGAGTAATAGCCAATTAAAGCAGGGATTGAAATTACGCATTCACTGATAGGAGGGATAAATTCAAAACTTGCCAATAGAAACCTTGCTTATCAGTTCTGACATCCAGAGCCGTTTTCTTTTTCCCTGGCTCCGTGGTGTCTAGTAAAACAAAGACATCCCAATCTGAATATCCTGCTCGCCAAATGGTTTCCCCCCTCTGCCATTCCTCTCCTCTTTGAACTATGGAATCTATGCAAACTAGCCAGCATATTAACCATATGCCTGTGCTTTCTGTATAGAACCTTATAGTAAACATTAAAACACAATATAAAGTACACTTCCTTACAGAATATACTCTGGGGAACCTTATACTTATAAGGGAAATAAATTGGGGAGATTTGGGCTTTGAATCCCTACTGTATCTGAACTGGGGCATGGAAATGCTAATCCACATGTAATTCACATGCTAATTCATACTGCCTTTTGTCACCAACCTGGGTTTAAATCACAGGACAAACACAATGCATTGGAGTTTTAAAACACAGAGAACCAACATTTGGACACAAGAGCTGACACTCTCAGCCCATACCATATGGGCTCCCCCTTTATTAAGGAAGGCCGACAGAGCCTATCGTCACACTCACCCCTCCCCATTCTGCCACATAACCAGGATGTTACAGCTCTATGCTGTATTGCCAGGGATTTAGACCTAGATGTCTGACGTCACTAGGGGGCGTCATACGGTAGCTCTGACGTCATCAGGTGGGTGTCAACATCCTGGTTATGTGGCAGAGTGGGGAGGGGTGAGTATCAAAGGGGGGGGGGGTGGTATATATCTTGACTGTTTTCTTGTGTTTGGTAGCCTTCACCTTGAGAAAGGCAGTATTTGACTGCCGAAACGTTGGACTTTATGGCATATTAAACCTCCTTTTGAGTAAGACCGTGTGCCTGCTTCTTCTTCTTTGTACTTACTTTTGAGGTGTCACGTGTATTTCATTAGCATGTGGTGCAGAAGGAGTTATGTACAACCAAAAAAACAGCATGGTTATGTACAACCAAAAAAACAGCATGGGCACAACAGACTTGAACGCGATAAGGTGTTTAAATAAGCCATAAAGTCCAATGTTTCGGCTTATCATTTTATGCACACATGTTGTATTACTATCATTACATACGTAGACGATATCTTCCTGTTATAGACAAGTACAGAGGAGGAATTGTTGTCATTCTTCAGTTATCTGGATGGATTAGACAACCTTGTACGATTGACTAATACCTCACAACTGGCCTTCCTGGATGTGCTTATCAGTCAGAAATATGGTGAGTTACATACGGATATTTACAGAAAACCTAGGAATTATGTTCTACGGGAAGATAGTCATTATTCTGGTGCTTTGATTAAAGTACTCCCTTTTCCCCAACAGCTGAGAGTATCACAGTTCACCAGTAGACCACACCAGTTAGGCTCTGCTATATCTGATTTAAGGACACGTTTTGAAGCACAAGTTAATATCTCAGCAGTTTTAGATACAGCACTCAGTAGGAATCTTTGCTCTGTTCAGGATAAGAAATCCACATTAAAGAGATTGGTGCTCCCTACTACATTTACATAGGCAAGTGTTTTTTTTTTTCCAACTATTATTAACAAACATTGGCACTTGCATGATCAAATATTGTCCCAGGTGTGTCAGGAACCACTGAGAATTGCCTTTAAAAGGGGTAGAAACTTATCAGACACCCTGATTAAATCAGATGAGACTACATTTTATTCCACTACACACTTTTTGAGCTCCAGCAAACCGGGTAACTACCGTTGATTTAATTGCTCGGTGTGTAATAGTCTAAGTACTGGGGATACGTTCCGCTATCCACATCATGGTAAAGACATTAAGATAAAGCGCAGTATTACATGTTGGTCTACACTAGTTGTGCACATGATGCCTTTGTGGGCTTTTCTATGTTGGCAAAACCACCTTAATGCTCAAACAGCGGTTTATTGTACACAAGTGTTATTAAGAAGAGTACTGATCCGACGATTTTAGTACAACACTGTGTCAGCTTTAGGCATCTGATTGCAGCATTAAGGGTCAGGGCAATAGAAATGGTGCTAGCGTGGCAGATATTCAGTGTAGGTACCTGCTAAACGAAGTCTGCCTTGAATCATGTTTTTTTTTTTTATAACTTTCTTTTATTGGGTTTTTCAATGATAGTACATGCCAGTATCACAGTAAAGTCACTTGTTTTTCATTGTGACATACAACATCAAAACAAACATGGGGGGGAAAGACGTGAGAGGGGGTGGTAAGGGGGGGTTAGGGGGAAGGGCATAGAGTGACTGGATGGATTATAGTCTCTTCCGTGTGTTCCTTTAGGCCTGGCTCTTTTCTACATGTTCTTTACTGTCTCGTCAAACATTCCACCTAGTTTAATAATCCGGGGAAGGGATAATTCTCCTTCATTGATCTTGTTCGTCGGGAATTCTATAGTTCTATCTCCCCTGTGTCTGTTCCGCCGCCGAAGGAGAACCCACCTGCCCCTATCAAAGCCAGATGGCGGCATTGCTCATCCCTGGGATATCGGTCTGTGCCAGCCATAATGACCAGACTTTTTGGAAATTTGGGCCAGTGTCGTTGACTAGACTTGTCAACTTTTCCATCTGGCAAGCGAACCAGATTCTATTCCGAATTTTATCTATTGATGGAATTGCATCCTGATTCCACAATGCTGCGGTCTCGCACCTCATCGCCGTAGCAAAATGTGCTATAAGTTTGTTTCCCGATCTAGACACCTCTTCTGTGGGCTTACCTAGTAGGAAAACCCAAGGATCTAGTTGAATTTTGAGGCCCAAGAAGACCTTTTGTAGCCAATCTCTAATTTGAGTCCAAACGGGAATGATTCGCGGACAAGACCACAGCATGTGTACCAGATCTCCCCGTTCCCCGCACTTCCTAGGACAGAGCGGGGAAGCGCCCGCCACAAATTTTGCCAGTCTAACTGGGGTGAGGTACCACCGTAATAATACTTTATATGCGTTCTCCTTCAGCGTCGTACAGATCGAACTGCTAGCCGTAGCTTTAAAAATTGCTTCCCAGTCTTTGTCTTCTAGCGGTCCATTCAGATCAGTCTCCCATTGTGTCATGAAGCTTGGTCTGTGTGCGTCACCGGAGTCTGTGTTGGCCACCACCTTGTACAGAGCAGAGATGAGTCCCCGTGTATCGGTTCCCCGATCACAGAGCTTTTCAAAATTGGTTAGGGGTGGTCTATTTGGGTGTTTGGTATAGAATGCCCGAACCTGGAGGTATCTAAGAAATTCTGTATTAGGTAAGTCCGTTTCTGACTGTAGATTATCGAATGTTTTGATTGTGTCTCTACCCTCCAGGTCCTTTAGTCTGCTTATTCCCCCTTTTTGCCAGAGTGTGAAATTTCTGTCGGTTAACCCCGGAGCAAAATCCGGGTTTCCATAAAGGGGAGTCATTAGAGTGTGTTTTGAGGTTAGTGAGTGGCTATGTTTAATCGTCTCCCAGACCGAGAGAGAGCTCAGCACCGAGGGAAGCGGGTTCTTGAGATCTTTTAGCCTAGATTTAGGGTACCATATAAGGTCTTTCAGCTCCAGCGGGGCGCAAGCCTCTCTCTCCAGTGCCACCCATTGCCTTTGCTCCGGAACCCCGTGCCACTGTGTGATTTGGCATAGTTGGGCCGCTTTGTAGTAAGCCATCAAGCACGGCACTGCCAGCCCCCCAGTTTCCTTAGGCCTTTGCATGATTGACCTTTTTACCTGTGGTTTTTTGTTTTTCCAAATGAAGTTTGTGACTGCTTTCTGCAGTCCTATAATATCTGATCTTACTACGGGTATCGGAAGAGTTTGGAACAGGTATAGTATCCTGGGGAGGAGGTTCATTTTTACGCAAAAGATTTTACAAATCCAGGATATCCCATATGCAGACCAGTCTTTGAGTTCCTTTATGAGGGTTTTTATAAGTCTCGGGTAATTCTCCTGGTAGAGATTATGGTTATGTTTGGTTAGAAAAATTCCCAAGTATTTTATAGCTCTGGTCTGCCATTTAAACTGAAAATTTATCTCGATTAGTTTCTCTGTCGCCTTTGGGATATTTAGACTCAGCGCCTCCGACTTTGATTGATTGATCTTAAATCCTGAGATTCTGCCAAATTTATCCAGTAGAGCGAACAGATTGGGTAATGCGGTGAGCGGTTTTGTCAAAGATAATATAATATCATCTGCGTATAGCGCGATTTTATGATCTTGGGCACCTATTCGCACTCCCGTAATATCTGGATTGCGCCGAATGTGTGCGGCCAGCGGTTCCATGCATAGGGCGAACAACAGGGGCGAAAGTGGGCATCCCTGTCTGGTACCGCTTTTAATTTTAAACATATCTGATGGGAAGCCTTGGTGTAACACCTTGGCGGTCGGGGTTGTGTATAATGCTTTTATTGCCCTTATAATTTCGTTCTCAAACCCGAATGCCTCAAGCGTGGACTCCATATATGGCCAGTCGATCCTGTCAAAGGCCTTTTCTGCGTCTAAGTTTAGGATTACTCCCTGGATCCCGTTGGCGTTAATGTAGTTAATAATATCAATTATCTTTCTTGTATTGTCGGCCGCTTGTCTGTCTCTAATGAAGCCAACTTGGTCTGGGTGTATAAGCCGTGGCAGGATCGTACTCAATCTATTGGCCAATAATTTGGAGTAAATTTTTACGTCCGAATTGATTAAAGATATTGGCCGGTAGCTTTGGCAATTTGTAGGATCTTTGTCCTTTTTAAATATTATGGATATCGACGCCTGAAGCATCTGGTCCGAGAAGGGTTCCCCCGCAAGAACTCCATTGTATAATTTAAGCATGTGTGGCGCCAGCACCCCTATAAATTTCTTGTAATATAGGTTAGAAAACCCGTCTGGGCCTGGGGCCTTAGAGGGTTTGAGATGTTTGATTACCGCTGTCAGTTCCTCTAACGTGAAGTCAGATTGAACTGCCTGATTCTCCAGCTTGCTCACCTCTGGTAAGGCTGCTTCGTCTAGGAAGGACTGTAAAAGTTTTTTTGTTTTTGGGTTTTGTGATACTTTCTCCCCATTATATAGCTGTTCATAATACAGCCTAAACTCTTCCACTATGCGTTTGGGATTGGAGGTTAACTCTCCTGATTTTGTTTTTATGGTTTGTATGTTATAGCTCGGCTGCCTATTACGGATCCTGTTTGCTAACATAGTGTCCGGCTTGTTGGCCTTCTCAAAAAATTTCCGCTTAGTCCAACTGATATCTCTCTCGGCCTGGGATGTGAGGAGGAGATTAAGCTCAATTCTTACATCTTTCAGCTCCTTAAGGATGTCCTCTCCGCCTGTTCGGCTATGTAGTGCAGAGAGCTCGTGTAACCTCTTATATAGTTGTGTCAATTTTGCCTCTCTTTGTCTTTTGCGTCTTACTGCGAGACTAATCAAAGTTCCTCTTATTGTGGCTTTGTGAGCCTCCCACAGTGTAGTGTGGGATTCCACAGTGCCTGTGTTTGTAATAAAAAAAATTCTGATCTCGTCTTTGATTGTCTGTGCCAATTCCGGAATTTTAATAAGGGATTCGTTGAGCTTCCAGTTTGCTCCCGGGCTAACCTGTCTAATTTGTGTGCATCTAAGCTCGATCGATGCATGATCCGACCATGTAATGTCATGTATCAGAGTGTTGGAGATTTGTGGGACCATTCTACTCAATACAAAGAAGTGGTCAAGTCTGCTGTAACTGTCATGGGGGTGCGAATAGAATGTATATGTGCGCTCGCCTGGATGTTGTTCTCGCCATATGTCCACTAGGCATCCCCTTCGTAGCCCTTCTAGCAGCTCTTTGGTTCCTGTTTGTCTCCACTTCTCCTGGCTCGGAGATCTATCAATACGAGGGTCTAGGGCTTTGTTAAAATCCCCTGCTAATATCACATTTCCGCTCGCCCAGCTTTGTAGCTTCAAAAAGAATTCTGTAAAGAATTGGGGATTGTTACCGCAGGGGGCGTACACGCATGCTAAGGTTACCCTGGTTTGCTGCAGTAAGCCTACCACAATGATATATCTCCCTTCAGGGTCACGCTTTAATTTTTCTGGCACAAATGAGACTCTGTTGTGGATCAAGATAGCTATACCCTTTTTTTTTTCCTTGGCTGAGGCTAGGTAGAATTTTCTAAAGTGTTTATCTATGAATTTCGGATTATTAAT